>NW_022986567.1:0-27943 GCF_902500255.1 Thalassophryne amazonica
ACATATATATACATATACATATATATACATATACATATATACATATATATATACATACATATACATATATATATATATACATATATATATACATATACATATACATATATATACATATACATATATATACATATATATACATATACATATATATATATACATATATATATATATATATACATACATATATACATACACTTATTGTGGACAGTCTAAGGCACACCTGTGCACTAATCATGGTGTCTAATCAGCATCTTGGTATGGCACACCTGTGAGGTGGGATGGATTATCTCAGCAAAGGAGAAGTGCTCACTATCTCAGATTTAAACTGGTTTGTGAACAATATTTGAGGGAAATGGTGATATTGTGTATGTGGAAAATGTTTTAGATCTTTCAGTTCATCTCATACAAAGTGGGAGCAAAACCAAAAGTGTTGCGTTTATATTTTTGTTGAGTATATATATATATATATATATATATACACACACACACATATACACATACATATATATATATATATATATATATATATAGTAGTGTTCAGAATAATAATAGTGCTATGTGACTAAAAAGATTAATCCAGGTTTTGAGTATATTTCTTATTGTTACATGGGAAACAAGGTACCAGTAGATTCAGTAGATTCTCACAAATCCAACAAGACCAAGCATTCATGATATGCACACTCTTAAGGCTATGAAATTGGGCTATTAGTAAAAAAAAAGTAGAAAAGGGGGTGTTCACAATAATAGTAGCATCTGCTGTTGACGCTACAAACTCAAAACTATTATGTTCAAACTGCTTTTTTTTTTAGCAATCCTGTGAATCACTAAACTAGTATTTAGTTGTATAACCACAATTTTTCATGATTTCTTCATATCTGCGAGGCATTAATTTTGTTGATTTGGAACTAAGATTTTGCTCAGTTACTAGTGTGCTTGGGGTCATTGTCTTGTTGAAACACCCATTTCAAGGGCATGTCCTCTTCAGCATAAGGCAACACAACCTCTTCAAGTATTTTGACATATCCAAACTGATCCATGATACCTGGTATGCGATATATAGGCCCAACACCATAGTAGGAGAAACATGCTCATATCATGATGCTTGCACCACCATGGTTCACTGTCTTCACTGTGAACTGTGGCTTGAATTCAGAGTTTGGGGGTCATCTCACAAACTGTCTGCGGCGCTTGGACCAAAAAAAAAAAACAAAACAATTTTACTCTCATCAGTCCACAACATATTCCTCCATTTCTCTTTAGGCCAGTTGATGTGTTCTTTGGCAAATTGTAACCTCTTCTGCACATGTCTTTTATTTAACAGAGGCACTTTGGGGGGGGATTCTTGCAAATAAATTAGCTTCACACAGGCGTCTTCTGTCACAGCACTTACAGGTAAGTCCAGACTGTCTTTGATCATCCTGGAGCTGATCAGTGGGTGAGCCTTTGCCCATCTTGTTATTCTTCTATCTATTTTGATGGTTGTTTTCCGTTTTCTTCCACGCATCTCTTTTTTTCTGTCCATTTTAAAGCATTGGAGATCATTGTAGATGAACAGCCTATAATTTTTTGCACCTGCGTATAAGTTTTCCCCTCTCCAATCAACTTTATAATCAAACTACGCTATTCTTCTGAACAATGTCTTGAATGTCCCGTTTTCCTCAGGCTTTCAAAGAGAAAAGCTTGTTCAACAGGTGTTGGCTTCATCCTTAAATAGGGGACACCTGATTCACACCTGTTTGTTCCACAAAACTGACGAACTCACTGACTGAATGCCACACTACTATTATTGTGAACACCCCCCCTTTTCTACTTTTTTTTTTTTACTAATAGCTAGGGCTGTCACGATTAGGAATTTCTGGAGATGATTAATTGTCAGACAAATAATTGCGATTGATGACTATATTGTCTTTTTTATTCCTTTTTTCCCGTTCTTTATATTCTAGTATCGTGGTATAATTACACAACTCTGGAAGAACGTTTGGCTTCTGTGAGTAGAGAAACTGGGAACAGTGCAACATTTTTATTTTCATCTTCATTTTACATACAGTCCCAACTTTTTCTGATTTGTGGTTGTTTCTGTTGCATTTCTGAAATTGTTTCTCCTCATCAGTCACGTTTTGTGCTTAAACACTAGATTAAGCTCAAGATTGAACAAATAAATACCTTTGGAAAATAACAGCTGTTAAAGTTCAGAGTTCTCAACTGCTTTTTGTGATCTGAACATCACCACAGCTTCTCCACGTTCATTCATATATTCTCATTTTTTAAATATGTTTTTAAAGATATTTGACCGTTTATTTCATCTTATGACCTCAGAAATTCAGTATACAACACGCACATGGTGTGAACAGGACGGTAATGGCAGAATCACACCGGGAGAGAAAATTCAGAGAGAAGTGAAGGCAGCTTCACGTTTTGGTTCACTCGGGTTAAAATCCTCTCTCTGCTCCGCGCTCGCTGCATACACTGATGGTTCAGCAGCGTGTTGCGCTTCCATTCAGGAATCTTCCTCACCCACCCCCTCCCTCGCAGTCTGCAGCCTGTTGACCGCACACACACACACACACACACACACACACACACATACCCCAACAGCTCCTTCTGTAAACTCCGCATTTTAAACAGCTTTGAAGAAGACGGCCACTGTTTTAATCGGCCGTCTTATCCAAACGGCAGGACGGATCGCTCCTCAGCCTCCATGTTATGTCCTGCCTTAAGACGAGAGTGAAACAGAGTGAGTGACGCTGTAGCACAATGATGTCAGATTCGGAGTCGTTTTATGCTTTGTGGATAAAATAAACAATTCACGGTAATCGCGAATATGAAAAATAATCGCGATTGGCGAATATTGTAATAACTGTGACTGCCCTACTAATAGCCCAATTTCATAGCCTTAAGACTGTGCATATCATGAATGCTTGGTCTTGTTGGATTTGTGAGAATCTACTGAATCTACTGGTACCTTGTTTCCCATGTACCAATAAAAAAATATACTCAAAACCTCGATTAATCTTTTTAGTCACATAGCACTACTATTATTCTGAACACTACTGTGTGTGTGTGTGTGTATATATATATATATATATATATACACACACACACACACACACACACACACAGTAGAGTTAGATGTTACGGGCACTCCAGATAAGGATAGTGCTTGGCCGGCCAGCAAGCCAATTAGAATCAGCCTAGAAATGCGGCTTTCGGACTGTGGCTAGGCAGAGAAAGCCCTGTAGGGCTTGGTGCCGGGTTGTGGTACCCCGATCACACCCGCCACTGCGAACTCTGAATTGGTTCTCCCCCTTGGAATTGCCTGATGTGAATTCTCAGAGCCCACAAGTGACTTCCACTCCTGTCTCCAGGCCGAAACACTGGACTTTAGTGATAGGGGATTCCATCATCCGCAAAGTCAGGTTACAGATGCCGGCTCACGTTAAATGTATTCCTGGGACCAGAGCTCCCGACATTGCATCTCATCTTAGGGTGCTGACGCTGCAGAAGGGAAGACAGACTAAGGAACATGACATGAGATATAGTCACATAGTTATTCACATCGGCACCAATGATGTCAGGATGAAGTACTCAGAGGTCACAAAAATGGACATAGAGAGGACTTGTGACCTTGCCAGAAAGATGTGTCGGCAAGGTCCACTCTCTAGTCCCCTCCCCTCCCGGGGTACTGATGAGGCGTTTAGCAGGCTGACATCGTTAAATAGGTGGCTGGCACAATTTTGTAGACAGCAAGGCTTTAGCTTTATTGATAACTGGCCTTCGTTCTGGGGCTGCCGTGGCTTGCTGATGCCGGACGGCCTCCACCCTACTGGGGAAGGCGCCGCCATCATGTCTGCGAACATAGATAGAGCTCCACAGGGAGGGTAACATTAGGAATTTACAGCAGGCCACGGAGCAGATGATTAGAGAACCTGCAAGGCTTAACACAAATGTGGGTGTGGAATCCATTAGCTCAGCGGAGAAATTAGTGCAGAAAATTCACTATGGTGATAGTGCAGTTTATCTGCCAGGGAGGGAAATTCAACAAGTTGAGACTGTGGCCTGTTCTGTAGACATGTCCATAAAAATGAGAGGGATATGCTTTGCATACTTAATACCCATTACTACATTGGATGATGTTGAAATTGAGGATGGCCAGCAATAGCAAAGATTTAGTGTCTGCTACCTACAACGCGCGTGGATTGTCTCAAACCTAAACCTCCTTCTAGGCATCTTATATATGCTACTCTGGAACCACCCCTAAATCCAAACAGTTCAACTGTCAACCCCAGTGAGGTCCTTAGTCTGGGTCTCATTAACATAAGATCACTGTTCTCAAAATCATTGTTGATTAATGATCAAATTATTGATCATCACTTAGATATGATTGGGTAATGTGAAACCTGGCTTAAACCTACAGTTGCCCTCCCCTTAAATGAGGCCTGCCCACCAGCATATACATTTAGTCATGTCCCTCGTGATACAAAGCAAGGCGGGGGTGTGGCTCTTATTTAAAAATCTAGGTTTAGCTTATTCGCTGTTGGGGGTCACAAATATAACTCGTTTGAGCATCTGATTCTCTGCTCTGCTCAGGATACTATGCATTGTCAAGTTCAGAAGAATAAAAATCAGCCATATTACTTTGTCACTGTATATAGGCCTCCTGGCCCATATTCTGAATTCTTAGATGAATTTGGTGCATTCATATCTAACTTGTCAACTAGTGCAGATAACATTCTGATCATTGGTGACTTTAACGTTTATATAAATAAGCCTTCTGATCCCTTCTGCAAATCATTTATGGAAATTGTGGATGCATTAGGATTTCGGCAATGCATTCGGGACTCAACGGACATTAGTGGAAATACCCTGGATCTGATTCTCACACGTGGTATTACTGTCACGAATACTGACATCATGCCTCTTATGTCAGTGGTCTCTGATCACTCACTTATTAAGTTTACAGTTTTGCTGCCATGTTTAGTGGAACAACAACCTTATATATCACTATGGCGATGCATCAACTCCTCAACTAAGACTGAACTCGAAGCTAGACTGCCTGATGTCTTAGCTTCACATTTGGCAAATACCCAATCAGTAGACAGACTTATGGATAGTTTAAACTCGGTGCTCAAAACTACACTCGACATGATTGCACCACCTGTGTTAAAACTGCGCTCCCCCAAATCACAGTCACCTTGGTTCAATGATTACCTGTGTGACCTCAAGCATAAGGCAAGAGGTCTAGAACGGAAACAGCATCGTTCAAAATGAGAAGTATTCCACTTTGCGTGGCATGATGCTATCTTAGAATATAAGCATGCATTATTGGCTACAAAGCGGACCTATTACTCTGATTTGATCAACAAAAACAAGCATAACTCAAAGTTCTTGTTCGACAAGGTGTTAACACTTATTCATGGACAACCACCTGGAGTTCACTCTCCTTTTACAGCACAAGAGTTCCTGGATTACTTTGAAAAGAAAATAGAAGACATTAGGTTAAACATATCCCAGCATGCCTTAACCCAGCCACTATACCCTGCTACTGAAGTGGGCGCCATTACTGAGGTGTTACCTAGATTTACAGAATTTCATAGTATCTCACTAGGCATGCTGACGAAGCTTGTAACGTCAACAAAAAGCACAACCTGTTTATTTGAGCATATACCAACAAAACTGTTTAAGGACCTGTGACCCACTCTTGGGCCGACTTTGCTGGAAATTATTAATCTTTCTTTAACTTCTGGATCTGTTCCTAAATGTTTCAAATCTGCAGTGATTAAACCATTACTTAAGAAACCTAATCTTGACCGTAGGTTATTGAAAAACTATTTGCCAATATCAAATCTATCATTTTGCTCTAAAAGTGGTGTCACAGCAGCTCGTGGACTATCTTACTAAGAATAATCTCTTTGAGCCACTGCAGTCCGCTTTTAGAAAATATCATTCCAGAGAGATGGTTCTCACTAAAGTGGTGAATGATCTGCTTACAAAGGATTCGGACACCACTACGGTTCTGGTGCTGTTAGATCTCAGTGCTGCATTTGATACTGTGGATCATCATATTCTACTTGAT
Organism: Thalassophryne amazonica; assembly: GCF_902500255.1. Taxonomy (NCBI): domain Eukaryota; kingdom Metazoa; phylum Chordata; class Actinopteri; order Batrachoidiformes; family Batrachoididae; genus Thalassophryne; species Thalassophryne amazonica. Next base: position 6,077 of record NW_022986567.1, read on the forward strand.
AGGCTAGAAAATCATTTTGGGATTTCTGGGAGTGACCTTGCATGTCTGACGTCATACTTGACCAGTCGTTCTCACTGTGTTCTGTACAGTAACACTACCTCTAACCTTAGTGACATGAAATGTGGGGTTCCACAGGGGTCCGTCTTAGGCCCCCTGCTTTTCTCCCTTTATATAGCACCCCTGCATGCTGATAACTGCTGGTAATCTCGTTCACATAAAATCCTTAGATTGCCTTGCATCAGTAAGAAGTTGGATGTCTAGAAACTTCCTACTTTTAAACTCTGATAAGACTGAATGATGGTTCTTGGTCCAGTGAGACATCAGCATCAATTTGACCAGTTAACACTCAGCCTAGGCTCATGTGTCACACATCACACAGACAAAGTGAGGAACCTTGGGGTAATTTTTGATCCTACATTGTCCTTTGACCTCCACATTAGAAATATTATGAGGACTGCTTTCTTTCACCTGCGAAATATAGCGAAGATTCATCCCATCCTGTCTATGTCTGATGCTGAGACCATGATCCATGAGTTTATCTCTTTTCGATTGGACTACTGCAATGTTCTATTTTCTGGTTTACCGCAGTCTAGCATTAGGGCTCTCCAATTGGTTCAAAATGCTGCAGCCAGATTTTTGACAAGAAGCATAAAGTTCAACCACATTACACCCATTTTGGCATCCCTTCACTGACTTCCTGTCCCAGTGAGTGAGAAATTGAAAATCGCTGGTTCCCCTGAATCCATTATATGTGAGTTACTGTATGTGTGTATGTATGTATACAATTTAATTGAATGGGGAAGTGTATCTAAACTTTTGAGTGGTACTGTACATTCACAGTAAGCCACAATTACAAAACAAACCCATATTTTTTTATTCAGATGAGTTTCCAGAAAACAAAACAAATGGGGGTTAAAAAACAAAACAAAAAAAAACTTGACTTTTTTTGGGAGGGGGGGGTCTTCTAAATTCCACAGAGAATAGCTAGTGAATAGACATAATTAATAAGAAGTAATCAGTCCTTAATTTGTAAAGTGGGAGGTCCCGCAGCGCAGAGGATGGGTGGCCCCGGTGCAGAAAAAAAAAAAAAAAAAGAAAGGCGGGGGGGGCTTGCGAACAACGCTGTGCGCCACACCGAAAATAAACTGGGCATTAATAACACTAGTCACACCAAATCCGGATAGAGTACAAATTTCTGTGTACAGTGGTCCCTCGTTTATCGCGGGAGTTGTTTTTTACACTTATTATAGATGTTTTAAGGCTGTAAAACCCCTCACTACACAATTTTCTCAAACAGGCATTAACATTTTCTCACTTTTCTCTCGTGTAAACACTCTCTTTTTTCTTCTGTGCGAGAAGATTATGAACAGACACACGCAGAACACAATGCGCGTGCTCTCCCTTCGCTCACTGCCTCCGGAGGTACGGATGCGGGACCCGCAAAGAATCCAAGTCCTCTCTTGGTGGCCACGGAGCTCTGCGGCTGCGGTGAACATCCGGATCAAAACAGCGAGTGTAGCCTCTGGATCTGTTGCCAGATTTGGCGCAGCTCCGCACAGCAGACAGGAGGGCGGCGGTGTGATTGGCAGTGAGAGCAATCGCGGTGATTTTTTTTTTTATATATTTTGTTAGTCAAGAGAGGTGGCGGATCACGGATCCAGTATAAATAGCTGGCGGAGCCAACGTCAGAGGTTCCGGCTTGCTCCCCCTCAAATTAAGCCCTGGAAATAACTGAAATGTAAAAATATAGGTACTTTAAAAAAAATACAAAAAAACAGTACAAATTATTTAAGCATGTGCTGTTTGCACTGTAAACATTTGATCCAATTATTTTCATGCTGAAATTTCCGCAAGGAGTAGTCACCATCACTAACGGTTCACCTGGCACATTATAAATCACTATTTAGAGGAAAAAACAAAACGGAACCAAAAACGTGAGCAGCCAGTACTTAATTATTTTCTCCACACACTTCCCTGCTCACTCACTACAGCACAGAAAGGATTATACTGTCACACAGGACAACAATTCAGCTATATCATTACTAGCAGACAGCTTTATCCTTGCTTGACGATACAGATGACTGAGTAATCATTTGCCTAACAGTAGCTATGTGTAATCAATCACAAACAATCAGTAACTAAAGCCGCATGAAATCCAACAGCAAATTTCTGCAGGAACAAGAATATTCAGGGACTGTTCATGAGATTTCCATTCGTGCTGTTGCAATAACTCAGAGTCTGTTTATGTCCAGCAGAGTTTTTAATGCAACAAATTAACAATACTATTAATAACAACCAATGAGAAAAAGACATCTGGTGAAGCAACTCCTAAGGAGAACAAAACCATCATCTTGCTTTGTACCATGTTTAAAGTTTATTCAAAATACTTTGAAAGACAACTTTTTGGATTCCCATGTCAACAAACAGCTAATCTTTAAATACGTTTTGATACCTGTTCACTCCAATGAAGGACCGTGGTTGGACTGGAGCCTATCACAGCAGATATAGAGCAAGAGGCGGGTTACACCCTGGATAGGACAACAGTCTATCCCACATTGCAGGGACACATATAGACAGACAAACTCATATCTACAGCCGATTTAAAGTTTCTAATTCACCTAACCTGGATGTCTTTGGATATGGGAGAAGGCTGAACTACCCAGAGGGAACCAAAGCAAAAAAGGGAAAAATGTGTAAACCCCCACACAGAAAGGACCCGGTGGGACGCAATCCCAGGAAATTCTTACTGTGACCCCACAGTGCTAACCACTATACTGTGCTGTCCTCAAGTTCACTTTCTCTTAAAAACACCCTAATCATAGTGAGCCAACATTAGCAATCAAGTTTCTGACTGTACTACACAGATTTGATGACTGTTTGGTTTGTAAGAAAAAACACTTTTAGTCCTGCAGTGAAATGCTGATTTTTGGGTGAACCTTGTTTTGGCGTACCACCAAAGTTTTTTTGCAGTTCTGATATCCTTGGGTGGTGCATATAAAGATCCTGGGTAATGCCTCTCTTGCACCCTTGATCAATTTGCATAATATGCAAATGAAGTCGGCCATTACGGAAAATCTGTTATCCATGGATTAAGATATTAAATAATGGAATAATGAAGGGGAAACTTATTTGCGCTCTATGGAACGATTACCAAAAGATATTCTGAACCATTTCATGAAAGGCCATCACGTAATGAGGCACAAGCCTGGATTGTGGAATGCAATTTGATCAGATATGTACACTGAGAGTACATTTATGCGTTATGGTCATGGCGCTGGGGGCCTCATGGGCATTACACTGAAACCATCTGCCTTGAAGAAGTGGGCTTTCAGCATGCATATCTCAAAATTAGAAGAAGATGTTACCGAGATGACAAGTAGTAACAAGGAGACAGAAGTCACAACACACAAAGAAGAAAAACCGTCTCGAATTCGAGCTGATAACCAGGATCGTGCCAAAATTAAAGACAAACTTCAACTGTCCATAGATCCTTTGGATTGATCAGACCATCCAGATGGCATAGTCAATATTGACTGGACTTATCGCTCCATCTGTTGTGAACGTAGAGCAGGCCTTAGAAATAGGAACAGCACAGATGGTTTCTTTCGAGAATTCTCTGCCCGACAGATTCAATGGACCAATTAGCAAGGAGGTGGTCACAATGAATACAACAAAAAAGTCGATAAAGGTGGGAGGCAAAGATGTCTACGATGTGAATCTAATATATTCAAGGGTGTTGGGCATTCAGAAATCTTGTGACATTGATTTCACAGATGTACTTCGACATGAACTTGCACCACTGCCAACCTCAATATTTAAAGACAGTGGCGATATGCGCACTGCCACTGGAAAATCCTCTTTGAAAAAGAAACTTAAAGTTACTCTGTCTTCACGTCATGTACATGATGCCGAGGTAACTATCATTGATGGCTGTGCTATTCTCTGGTGCATACATGGGCCTTGCAAGGCAACTGTGCAGGATTACACTGACAATTTCTGTACCTTTGTGATCAACAAAACAAAGGTTTCAGATGTCTATGTTGTGTTTGATCGCTACTATGAGTACAGTATTAGAAGTGTCACAAGATCAAATCGGTCAGGTCAAACTGCTAGCTGACGCCATCGCCTCAACTTGACAAGTCCTCTTTCCCCGCAGAAAGTGGTTCTCACTGTAGTGGAGAATAAAACTCAGATAATTGATCTCATTTGTGCAGAACTAGTGAAGAAGGAGCTGTGCGGTCCCCACAAATTTGTGGTTACCGGAAAGGATTCCAAACCAGTTGAAGTCACCAAAGACGTGCTGGGAGAGGTCCGACTTGGAAAAATTTCATGAAGAGGCTGATGTGATAATGGTGCAGCAGATGGCTAGATTGGCACAATCTGGGGTTGAAAGTATTTCAGTTGTGTCTGACGATACAGATGTATTCATCTTACTGTTGCATTATTATGCAGATCTTCACCTCACATGCAACGTTACAATAGAAGCAACAGGAAGTGACCGAACAGTCATTGATATTGCAGAAACTGTTAAGGAACATTTACACATAGTAGCCAACTTGCTCGCCATGCATTGCTTGTCTGGCTGTGACACTGTAGCCCAACTGTTTGGGATAGGCAAAGGATCAGCTTAGAAAACCTTGAAGGCAGGACATTCTCTTACCAAGCTTGGATACCTGCATATTCCACTGGCAGAAGTGATTGCAGAGGCTACAGTGTTCATGGCACAGTGCTATGGATCAAACAAGGAAGTTATGTCTGATGTGAGAGTGGAATTGTGGTCAAAGAAGATGTCGAAAAAACGTGTGACATCAGCACCTGATCTGAAATGCCTTCCACCCACAACGGAAACATTTGCACAAAATGGCAGCAGGGCTCACCTTCAGGCTGCAATTTGGAGATCAGCGTTATCACCACACCTGCCAAGCATTGAGGTTACACAGTATGGCTGGAGTAAGGATGAACATTCTAAGACTCTCATACCTGTTACAACCCCCTCAGATGTTGCACTAGCACCACCATATGTTCTGAAAATGATCAGGTGTGGTTGTGCATCAGATGAAACATGTCAAAATGCACAGTGTGGATGTGAAGCTGCTCATCTACCATGTACATTCTTCTGTACATGTCATGGTGAGCCAAATGTCTGTAGGAATCCGTTTAACAAACGGAGGAAGCTGATGAAGGCTCTGTTAATGATGATGATGATGATATTCTCAGCCTTTAGACTGGTAGAAAGAGCTGCATTATTTACCCCAAATTCCAATTCAACTTTCTTGTAACTTTTGACACTGAATTACTTTTCCCTCAGCAAACACATATTTGAAGCAGTGGTTGAATTTATTATCTTGTGATCAGTTTGGAAATGGCTTTATCTTAATCCCTCATCCTTGAAAGGATAGGTGTAGATAGACTGTTTTTACTATTTTACCTTGTATAATAAAACTGCCATAATGAACAAATTAAATTTTGGTAATTAAAGCCTTCATTCACATGATTTGCATATGCAAATTAACACGAGATTAACAAAGAAATGGCATTTTTGTAACCAAACCCAATAGGCCTGAATATATGCATTGTTATTGTGTTTATATCATTTACGTTCATGTATATATGGACAAATAAACAGTAAGTTTGCATAATGCTGGTACTAATTTGCATAATTTTGCATATGCAAAACACCTGATCATTTCGGAAATGGGTTTATCTGTACCGTAAACCCTGAAAACATGGGTATAAACACCATTTTTATTCTGTTAGCTAGTATATTACCTGAATTACTGCCAAAAAAGAAATTTTGGTAATGGCTGCCTTCAATTGCATATTATGCAAATTGCCCAAGGGTGCTAGAGGGGAATTACCCAGATTGGTTAAAGACACCCCCTATAGATTTCAGAACTGCAAAAAAACTGGTGGTACGCCAAAACGAGAGTTACAAATGTAACCACGGTTCTATGAATTCTGGATGACCGCCAGAGGGCGGTGCTTTAGCACCTGGATAACTACATGTGCGCAGCACAGAGGTCGAGAATATATACCAACAAAGTCACACCATTGAATGTGACCTGGGTGACGTCACTGGTTGTCTTTATATACCAGACGCACCCAGCGCTCACTTCTTTTCGGAATGAACTCGCAAGACTCTGAGTGACAAGCAACTCTGGCGGTCATCCGGAATTCATAGAACCGTAGTTACATTCGTAACTCTCATTTTATTTCATTCCTCCTGACCGCCAGAGGGCGGTGCTTTAGCACCTGGATAACTTAATACCAACAAGGTCACGAAGAGTCACCCTCGCATCAGCAGTGGGGAGTGGAGGCAGACAACACCGCCGAAGTCACCGTAGGAGGAGCGGCCACATTCAGTCTGTAATAGCAGGTGAAGGTACAGGACGAAGCCCACGTAGCAGCAGCACAAATATCACTCAAACGGACACCTCTCAGTGCAGCCCAGGAGGTGGACACCCGTCTGGTGGAATGGCACGTAACCTTAGGAGGCTGAAGACCTCTGGACCTGTATACTTGTAAAATGGCATCCACGACCCAATGCGAGAGTCGCTGCTTTGAGACAGCACAGCCTCTTTTGTGATCACCGTAACACACAAACAGGGCATCCGTTTTCCGGATCCCGGCAGTCGCACTAATGTACTGCTTCAACATTCGGACAGGACACAGGAAACCTGAAACAGATAATCCTGGATCAGAATGCGGGACATACACTGCCAAGGAAACTGGCTGGTTAACATGAAAAGTTGAAATTCTCTTGGGTAAAAAGGACTGATTAGGCCACAGCGTAACCCCAGATCCGTCAGAATTCCATCGCAAACAGTCCCCAGCGACTGAGAGGGCATGGAGCTCTCCCACCCACTTAGCCGAAGACAGTGCAAGTAGAAAGGCAGTCTTCACTGACACCCATTTAAAATCAGCACTTTCAACTGGTTCAAAAGGGGATAAGCTTAAACCTTCCAGGACTAGAGGAAGGTCCCATGAAGGTACGTGTGCAAGCCTTGGAGGCCGCAAACGTAGAGCACCTTTCAAAAAACGACACACTAAGAGATGTGAACCCACTGACCGGCCATCAACGTAGACGTGCCGGGCAGAGATTGCAGCAACATAAACCTTCAAGGTAGCAACAGAAAGTCCTTTCTCCAGCAGTTCTTGTAAATATATGAGGAGAATAGGCACAGGGCAATGCTCCGGGTCTAACTTTTGTTTCTCACACCACCGCGCAAACAGCTTCCATCTGTTGTCATACAAAGCCCTGGTAGAAGCAGCACGTGAATTAGGGATATTCTGAACAACACCCTGGTCACAAGAACTTAACAAGGAGTCTGGCCCCTCAACGGCCACACATACAGTTGAAGGCGTTCTGGGTGAGGGTGCCAAATCCTCCCCTGTAGCTGTGACAACAAATCCTTCCTCTCCGGGAGAGCCCAAGGTTCTCCCTCGAGGAGTTTGTAAATCATGGGAAACCAAATCCTCCCAGGCCAGAATGGAGCAACCAGCAGCACCCTGTGGCTGCTCTGATCTATCCTGTGCAGTGTCAACATCAGCAGCGGGAGAGGAGGGAAGGCATAAAGGAGGCAATCCGGCCACGGGTGAGCCAATGCATCCTGCCCCAGCGGGCTGTCTGGTTCCAAGAGGGAGTACCATCATGGGCAATGTGTCGAGGTGCTTGAAGCGAAAAGGTCCACTTCCGCTGTGCCATATCATTTGGACCACAATCGGGTTCAGTCTCCACTCTCCCGGTGGTGGTTTCTGTCTGGAGAGTAAATCCGCTGCGCTGTTCTGTACACCGGGCAGATGAACTGCTCTGACACTCTGAAGGCGAGGCAACGCCCATAAGAGAAGCTTCCGAGTTTCCGCCAATGAGTGATTGGACCTGGTGCCCCCCTGATGGTTTATGTGATAGACTGTTGACGTGTTGTCCGACCGGACAAGAACATGTCTTCCTCTCAGGGCTGGGAGGAAATGCTTGAGAGCCAGTCGCACAGCGCAAAGCTCCAGCATGTTTATGTGTTGGAGTCTCTCCTGGGGACTCCAGACACCCCTCACCATCCTGTGATTCCACACGGCCCCCCAACCTTTGAGTGATGCATCTGTAACAACCACCTCTCGGCGAGAAGGAACAGAGCCTAGAGGGACACCCTTGCAGATGAAGTCCACGTTCCCCCAGGGTTTGAGGTGCAGAAGGCACTGGTTGGAGAGTCGTACAAGCCTGTGCTGATGCAACTTCGAGTTGAGGCCTAGGTTGTTGATCCAAATCTGTAGGGGACGCAAGAACAGAAGTCCCAAAGGTACCACTAGCGACACTGCAGTCAATTTGCCCATCAACCGGAGCAGCAAACCAAAAGGCAGCGTCACAGCCCGTTGAATGTGTGAGACGAGACGAATTATATCGTCCACTCTCTGCGTGGATGGTGATGCAGTCATAGTCAGGGAGTTGATGGCAATGCCGATGAAGGTCGTTTGTTGACTGGGAACAAGAGAACTCTTTGCAAAGTTCACTGTGAGTCCTAAATGAGAGACATGGTTCAGTAGAAGAGCTGTGTCGTTGTGCGCCTGCTCCTGAGTCGGAGCGCACACAAGCCAATCGTCTAAGTAGGGTAGGATTCTTAATCCAAGTGCTTGCAGTGGGGCTAGTGCTGCAGCCATACATCTGGTAAATGTACGAGGGGCAAGAGAGAGGCCGAAAGGAAGCACCCTGAACTGGTATGCCTGACCTTCGAAAGCAAAGCGGAGAAACTGCCTGTGATGAGGCGCCACTGGCACATGGAAATAGGCGTCTTTTAAGTCGACACTTGTGAACCAGTCTCCTGGTGTGATAGTTTGAAGGACATCTACTGTGCGGAGCATGTGAAACTGCAGCACTTTGATATAACGATTCAGACGTCGGAGATCGAGGATAGGATGAAAGCCGCCATCCTTCTTTGGAACAAGGAAGTAAATTGAATAGAACCCCCTGAGATGGTCTGATCTGTGAACTGCCTCTATGGCCCCCTTCTCCAGGAGTTCCAAAATCTCCCGTTGTAGGGCAGCAGACTGCACCGAGTTGGAAACAACAGTCATCCTCACCCCATTGAACTTTGGAGGACGACATCCGAACTGAATTCTGTAACTTTTGAACAAGGTTGAAATGACCCATGGGTCTTGAACTTGAGCCTCCCAGTGGCTGAGCTGATTTCGTGAAAAACGGCTGGGGGCCAAACATTGGCAGTCAGACCCGACCACCTCTGCCTCGCATCCCTGAGGACCTCTGGGTGCGATTACTGGAAGCTCTGCAAAACCGTTCAGTTCTCGGGGGTCTGCCCGTATGCTCACGAAAGGCAGGCTGCTGGGAGAGCTGTCCTCAACTGCAAAAGCACGTGCAGCTCTGGGAGTCGGCGGAAGCCTGGATGTAGAGTGAAAAGCTGTAGCACGTCTGACTGGCTGAGGTCTGAAAGACCGGTGTAGGTCAACAAACTGTTGCCGAGATTTACTAGCCTCAACAGCACGCTCTAAAGTTTGTTGGGCCACAGGTCCAAATACTTGGCCTGGAAGAACCGGCAGCGAACGGAGTGTGCCTCTGCAGGATTTGGAAAGGGGGGACTGCGCAAGCCACACCTGACGTCTAGTGATGGTAAGGGTTGACATCAGTCTGCCAAGCTCTCTGGACATATAAGCAAAGGTTTGGAGTGTGGCATCACTAAGACTTTGCGTAGTATCATCAACCTCTGCCTCCCTCAAAGACTTTGAGAGGGCAAGGGCTAAATGGGACAGTGAGTTGCCTAGGCGACCGATGCGAGCAGCTACGTCATAGCTTTTGGTGTGGAGGTCATCAGTGACCCTACACTGAGGGCGTGGGCAGCGGGCATCCGGCCGAGCAGCATCAGCTGGAGCCACAACCAGGTTCGCAATAATGCTGTCAACGGCGGGCATACGGTTCAGACCATACTGCGCTGAATCACACATAGAGCTAAGGGCTCTGCAGTCCTGTGATAGATGGGTCAATGATTTGGGGTCCGCCCAACATCGGTGGAGCTCCTCGATATATGGTTGTGAAACTGGAACGTTGAACTCAGGCTTCTGAGTGACTTTGAAAAAGGCACTTGAAGCGGTGGTTTCCGCAGGGGGATTGTCGACCCCAAGCCTGGATAAAGCCAACTGAACAGCTTGCTTGACAAAGGATAGTCCAGGTCCTGTTTGCGGCATTGACTCTGCCTCGGAGGTATGAGAGCCCACTAATGAATGGCTTGGAGAAAGACTCCTCTCATCCTCATCCTCCACACAGTTTATATCACTTGTCATGTACAAGGAATCAGTTGCAGCAATAGACACAACATCGTCCTCCTGCTGAGTAACTACATTGGTCTGATAAGCCTCATTAGGGACAGCAGGAACTGTCACTGCATCCTTAGGCTGTAGATTCAGAAGCAAGGACTTAATCTGAGCAAACTCAGAAGTCAACATTTCGACCTTTTCAGCCAAAGCATGGTCATGAATAACCTTCTTAGCAGAAGGGGCTCCTGCATGTGGGCGTTTACGGCGCTTTGGGTCCTTCCTGGGGCTGGAGGCCAAAGTCGCACTAGATATTCCACTTTCCAATGCCGCAAGTCTAGAAGATCTCTCTGCCAGTGGCAATGCTGGCACAATTAAGGCAGGCATCGCCAGTCAGGGCTTCCCTCAGGTGTCCGATCCCAAGACAGGAGGGGCAAAACATATGTCCATCATCTGGGCTCAAGGGAGCCAAACAGGTACTACAGCCATGCAACAAAGGCCCTGTCAACATTGTGGACTGCGTGCAGATGGCTAACGCAAGCCCTGATGATTACAAATGGAAAGACAAAGCGTGAATCACACGCAGTGTAAATAGTAACACGAGGCACGGAGCGTGAAGCACTCACAGCCGTCGGCTTGACACGAGGCACGGAGCGTGAAGCACTCACAGCCACCGGCTCGACACGAGGCACGGAGCGTGAAGCACTCACAGCCGCCGGCTCGACACAAGGCACGGAGCGTGAAGCACTCACAGCCGCAGACTCGACACGAGGCACGGAGCGTGAAGCACTCACAGCCGCAGACTCGACACGAGGCATGGAGCGTGAAGCACTCACAGCCGTCGGTTTGACACGAGGCACGGAGCATGAAGCACTCACAGCCGCAGACTCGACACGAGGCATGGAGCGTGAAGCACTCCACCCGCAGACTCGGCACGGAGCTTGAAACACTCACAGTGTAAAAGCTAATACAAGGCCCGGAGCGTGAAACACTCACAGCCACAGTAATAACACGATGCACACAGCCGAAAAAAACTCAGAGCCCAAGTGCTAAGTCACTTAGAGCAACGACGACAACACTAGCTGCTAGCGGAGCTTTTAAACTTAGCAAATGGCGGCAGTGCAGACAAAGTACTTCAAGGAGTGGAAAACACTCACGGCAAGCCCAACACAGTACCCTATACTGGTTCTGATACACACACTACCACGCAGTTAACGGGGTTAGCGACACAACTAAACAAATAGCCAGCTTTCATCGAAACAACACAGCTAATGTGCACAGAGAAAAATATCCAGCAGGGCAGCGGCAAGGCGCGCACCCGGCGTTTAGGAAGGTGTACTCACGACAGGCGTCAAAGAATACAAAAAACGGTGAAGCCGTGTCTCGCAGCCTCTGGAGGACGTGTGCAGTGCACGTAGCTCCAACCAAAGGTGGGTTGCAAGGCTACAAGCGAGAGTGGTAATCGCAGCTAAATGCGTTCTCAACCTCTAAGAATGCGAGAATGTAGAAAAGAAGCGAGCGCTGGGTGGTATATATAAAGACAACCAGTGACGTCACCCAGGTCACATTCAATGGTGTGACTTTGTTGGTATATATTCTCGACCTCTGTGCTTTCGCACATGTAGTTATCCAGGTGCTAAAGCACCGCCCTCTGGCTGTCAGGAGGAATGAAATAGAACAAGGTTATGTCACATACCGCAGGACTATTTAGAAAAGAATGAAGTGTGAAACCACAAGAATTACAAAATTCACTGTATACTCATACACTTACAATTGTGAATGCTCTAGTCTTGCAACAATGAAGAAATCTGGCCCACTGGGTGCATTTTTTCCTAAAATACCATTTCATACTGGTTCATCTGCACCTTAGAAGTCAGCACTAGTCAGTCTGTTTACATCGCATGGCAAACAGACCCTACAGAGGTTTAATATTACAGAAATATATGCTTCTTCGGTGTTGATTTAAATGCACTACAACTATGAAGCATTTTCACTGAAAATATACCACAGTCAAACTTCTCAGCATGGCAGCATGGACGCAATGCAAAATGCAACAGGTAGTCAACATCCAATTTGATGAAACATTTACTGTAAGAAGGTATCACACACTGGTGTGTCAGTTAACAGCACGAGATGAGTCCGCTGCATTTTGTTTCACAATGTTGATTCAAACAGAATAAAATCCATAACTATGCAACACAATATTTTCAAAAATATATGAGCAAAAACAATATGAAATTGGCCCTTGAGAGCTACTGAAAGTTACTTAACTGTGAATGCCCGCTATATCATATCACAGTACTGATAAGCAGTGACAGACAGGAAACTAGAGAGGACCAAACAGTGCAATCCCTGTCACCACAGACAATGCAAAGAACATTCTGAATGCAGTCAATCAGACAGCTGGTGTGCAGCCACAGATTGGGTGCCTTGCACATGTTGTTAACCTTACAGTCAAGAATGCAATCTCATGAAGCCAGGTATCCCACCTCTTGAGGAGGGAACAGCCACTTGTGCCCTCAAAACCAATCAAGTAGACACTGGAAGTGCCAGTTATCAAACTAAAACATGATGTCACACCTCATTTGAACACTACATACAGCATGCTGGACCTTTATTTGAAACAGGAGGGTGCCATCTATTCTGCCATGATGAACAAGAATATCAAGTAGAATCTCAAGGACACTGGCATCTTGACTGACTGTGAGACAAAACTGGCAGAGGACCTCATTAACTTTTCTGTCGACTGTGACAGCCCTCGTGAGCACAGAAACAATTATAATTGACAGAGGGAGATAAATTGACACAGGGAGATAATAACATTTTATTAACCGAGCAAGCAAGGTTAATAATTAGTTTATTATAGGACTGTTTTTGTAGTTGCATCGATATTTTGCATGTCTACTTCGAGCTTGTTTGCTGTTAATTCCTCCAGTTCAAACCCACCAGTGTAATAAAATTAGCTTGGAGAATGGTCCTCTTCGTTGCTCATAATTTCTTTGTTCGCTTTTTGTTTTATTTTGCTTTTAAATTTCTTGTTTAACAAGGGAAATGTGTGTCGCCTTGGTTCCTGCATCTTTTTCTGTCTGTTTTCCAAGTGGCATGCTGCCGAGCTGATCATCACAGCTGTCACTCATCATCACCTGCAGTATATCAACTCAGATTCTACACTTCGGCCTTTGCGAGAAACGCAGTCCTCACTTCCAGAGATCCCGCACCTCTCAGCTTAGTGGACTGCCACCTGGCTTCATCCTCACTATCTCCACGCCGCCCGGATAATCTTAAATTTGCAAATGTGATACTCATTCCGGACCAACTGTCATGTTAACCAGTCTAATATGGGAAAATATCAGACGAGAAATCAGCCAATCAGAGCGCGCGTACCTTCACAGCCATATAATAATTATTCTTCCTCTGAAGAAATACCAACAGTAAAGACATGGAAGGCAAATACATGCACAAACCCAAATTTCCAGGACTAGGTGCATAGAGCCACAGCCCTGAAACCTGAAGTATCTGCCAAACCTGGAAGAACACGTGTACATCAAAAAATATATAGTGATCTCAAAGAGATGATGGAACCTGAATCACAGTTACTGCAACTTTATTTTTTTGTAGAACTAATTTTAATAGTATCCTAACAAATCATCATTACAATTGCGGTGGTTATTAAAGCAGACAACATATTTGTACTGTGTTCCTTTTTGTTACTTTGCTGACATGAAGGTTTTAGTTATTTTTAAAAAATCTTACATTTGTCATTTTATTCTCCAGGGGCAACCTAGTGACGGCGAAGGCCAATGTCAACCTCAGCAGACTAACAGGTATCACAAACATCATCTCCACCACAGAATAAATGAATAAAATCTGCCAAGGCAGCAGAATTAAAAAAGGTCTTTACAACAGATGAGGCAACACCAGGACTTTGCCCAGCAAGTTGTAAAAAAAACAAAACAAACAAAATACCCCTACCCCAGGATAACTATACCTTAAAAAAAAGAATAAGAATATTTGTGCATACCTGGTACTGTTTGAGTGTGCCATTGATCAGCAGGGAGGACTGCTTCTCCACTCTCTCAATGACAGCATGGGCCACACCATAGTATGACTGGGAGCACATCTGCCCAGTTGGAACACTGTACTCATCATCCACATCCTGTTTGGCCGTCCTAAATGGGTGCAAAGCAAAACGATAGAGAAAAGAGTCACAATGGAGGTCACTGAAAGCTTTCTAACCTTCACTCAACTGCGCATTGCAGAACACATTTTATTGATCTTCGTGAAGGCAACGTTTAGTTTTATACATAATTAACATCAGGCATAAAATGTGCCAAATCATATATGCAAATACCAAACCGAATTTCCACACTACACGAGCCAGGACCCGAGATAATAAGAACCAGCAGGGTACCAGGAGCAACTATGCTGCTGCTGGGCAACACCAAGCAGAAGGGTAATAAGGCCAGTACCATGAGACTTGGACTCACAGTGTTCTACTATGGGGTGGATGAGAGGGCAAATGTCGTAGGCGTAAAGCTGAAAAAAAGAGTTCATTAAGAGTGTGTTGGATATGAAGACAGTATATGACAAAGAGAGGTGTGTGACGCTGGGAACTGGTGGGGTGTTAATGAATGTCATCAGTGTATTTAGGGCAAGTGGAGTGGGAGATGGAGGAAAAAGCTTTCTGAAGAGACTTAGATAAGGTGATGGAGAGAGTACCTAAAGAAGCAAGCATGGTGACTGGAAGGCTATAGGCAGGTATATTATTAAAGAAAGAATGTGAAAGGGCAGTTAGTGGTGCATTGGAAATGACTGCGGTGAATGCATATTAAAAAAATAAAAATAAAGAGGAGCACAGAACAACAAAAAGTGGAAGAAGGTGCAGATGGGTGGACTACTGATTTATTTTATGCAGGAGTTGGTAACTGAAAGAGGTTACAAACGGTATGATGGCGGTCGGGGAGAGTGTAGTTACACAGTGTCAGATGGTGGTTTGTATGAAGCCTTTGAAGGTGAAGAAGAGGATGAAAGTGACAGCTGAACCATGGGTCACATAGTGGAAGGTGAAGAGGCAAGGCCGTCATGTGAAATGAGGTCAGACAGGCACTGCGTGGTGGTGAAGCGTAACTGGATGACTTGACAAAAGTCATGAGGGAGACAGCCCGAAAAGTACTACGTGAGACAGAGGAAGGCAAGGAGACTTGATGATAGAATGAAAAAGCGCAGGAAAGTATGAGGGGGAAGATTGGGCTTTTGACATTGGGCTTTTGAAAGAAAAACTGTGATTTGATTTTGGTTAGGATTGCTCAACAATCAAAGTCAGAGATCAAGGTCAAATTTTTGGCCTGTGCTAATACATAGGAAAATTGCTAATTTTATTAATATATTTACACATTTTACTGTTAATGAACTTGACTGTTTAACAGCCCATTTAACATACAAAATGACCATAACATAAAATAAAGACAGCGCGATGGAGTTGCATCTGAGGCCTCATTGCTAATTGCAGGTTCTTAATAGCCGCTAAGGCAACTGTTGCATGTAACTGCAATGCAACAGTCATCACATAAAAGCAATACTTGAGCATTATTTAATTTTTTTTTCTTTAATATACTGTATAGTTCTACTACAGCTACCTTTTGGAATTATGACAATTTCTCATGTTACTAATGTAACCATCTGTGCTCCAAGTCAACGACATAATTTTTATCTTGATGTTCCTTGACATCTTAATTTATCCAAAGATGCTCAAACATAAGAAATTCAAAAACACACTAGAATGTTTTTGTCTTGTATAACAAAACAGTAGTTTGATGACTAGACAAAAGGACAATCAGACGAATGCTGCAGGTTATAGTACCTCTGAGGTTAGGGTTAGTGTTATGTGTTCAACATACATCATCTTATCCGGTCTTTACCATCATGAGCGTCTCATAAGTTTTTTTATGGTTTCTGTAACACCCATCAGTAAAATGTCAAACAAAGCACACTAAGCTTGTAACAAGGCAACTCACAGAGCCTAAAGTAATTATTTTATCTGCTTTGCTTAACTGATTCCAGTCCTGGTCTAAATTAAATTGTGCCCTGCCAGGTAAAACTGACACACTGGGATAGAGGGAATTTAGACAATACTCAATGATGTTCTTGGCTGCAGTCACAATCACTTCATCTCCATTGGCATCAATTATCTTCTTCTCTTCCATTTCTGCCTTGGTGCCCTCTTCTTCTTCCTTAAAACAGAATTGGCACCATATGACAGACAACAGTGTTTTAATAACAGCATACAAAGATTACATTAGTAGTAGTCAAGACAGGGATAACTTCACAAAATAAATAATTAAATGCAAAGAAAGAAATTCCAGAATAGCACATTCAACTACAGCCCCCTAGTGGATTTTGAACCATGGATTTTGTATAAATATGAGCAGAGTTGGACATATCGATTTCTGAATAGCCTTTGCAGTACATGGAAAATCACAGGAAACTATTGGGCTCAAATCCTTCAGTGTGAGAGTTTACTAATTATATATTTACTAACCTCTTCCTCGAACTCTGAGCCACTCTCTTCACTGTCAGACCGCGGGGCAACCTCATACCTGGTTTTAAAAGGAAGAATCCCAGTAAGTAAGAAATTATGCAGAAAAGGGTCCCATGAAAATGATGCACATATCAGGGCACATTTTAGCAACAAACCAACAGCATCAAAGGAATTAAGTAAAATTAGTAAAGAAGGGCAAACAGATTCCCAAAAGTATAATTAAGTATACAGCAAGGGTAAAACTGATGGTGAGGAAAGAAGATAAAAAAAATGGTATCATTAAGAACAACAACAGTTTAATTAATCATTTTAAGAAATCAGAACTGTGTGTTTGTTTCTGTAAGATTTCAGCAGAATTAATTCAACACACAAAGCATAATTTCAGAGCATAATTATCCTCTGACAAAATTGAGCCTTTTGCTTCTGGCAACTGTTCATCATCACCCCCCCCCCCCCCCCCCCTTTGTTCTTCTAATGTGTAATAATTAAACTGCACAATGTCCGTCCTTACCCGGGATTCATCTCTAGCCAGGCCTCTAGCTGACTGGATTTGGGAGCATCAGTTCCCTGCAGGACTTTTCCCGTCTCTGTCTGAATCACTTTGACTGGCAGCTCACTCATTTGACTACTTTCATCTATGGGCTACACAACAAACACACCACAAGGACAAAACATGAGCATGGCGATGTGAGGTAAAGACAGCAACGCACACGATTAACCACTGTGAACATGCTGGACTCTTAACAATTTTAAATGACAATAAATATGAAGAGTTGGTACATGACAATGGCATATAATAAATACAATGTACTGCATTCCCAAACTGCCTGTTGACATTTTTACTTTTTTATTTGTTTACTGCAACTAAAAGAAGAGCAAATACAAAAAAAATAACTAAAATCTGTACAACACAAACTATACATGCCTGTTGACATTTTTTTTTAAATAATTTCAAGCTCCAGAAACGTGTAATTCTAATAAGATTAATCACTGAATCACAACAATATCCTGCAGGTATTTCATTATATCAGTGGCTACTGAATTTATTGTTTTCATGCCTGAATATTGTGATTACAACTGGGAGGCAAACAGCTCTTTGATATAAATGTGAATGTTAAATGTTAAACCAGATTTACATAAGAAATTAGAACAATAAACCACTCCTATGCTAACATGGGAGTCAGAGAACAAAAGGATATCAAGTGGTGCTTGCTGGACAAACATGTCAGTCAAAACCAAAAAAGAATGTATTTTGTTTTTGGCCTTGCCGTCATTGATCTGAGAACCTTATATTTATTTTGTGTCTAAAATTTCTAGCAGTTTAGTCAAATTGCAACACACATTTTTCTTAATCATCAGTAACTAGTGCCTATCTGAAAATAAAGAGGACATGTTTTAGTGTATGGAGGGCAGATTAAGAATAAAAGTAATGAGATGCAATAAAGGTGAATAAACACTGCAACTTTCCATTTGTTCCATCTGAATTATTAACAAAATGTTCACCTTTATTTGGTTGTATTTTACAAAAGGCATCCCTGAGATGTGAAACAACCAGTGGTGGGCAAAGATAACCAAAAATTAACTTCGATAACAGATAATCAGATAACTAAAAAGTTATCTTTGATAAAGATAAAACAATAAACCACCCAAAAATGTATCGGAAGTTACAGATAACCGATAACAGATAAATTCCGATATTGTCTCTGGTACATTTACAACTACTAATAAAACGAATTTAAGTTTTAATGCAACAATAGCTTCTAGTAATATTAAAAGTAACAACAGACCCAACAATGAGACCACACTTTTGTGTTTGAACATTCTGCCCCTGCTGGAAGCGCTTGTTTACTACAGAGCTCCCAGCACAGAGGCACTCAGAGCAGCCATAAAGCCAACTCTCTATCATTTACAACACTCCGGTCAGGCGGAGGTCTTGAAAAATAAAGTCATGCTGACTTATGGTTTTGATTTATAAATAACATTAATACCGATAGAATAACTCCATTAATGTCAATTCTGTCATTTGTACAAAGTTAAAATATAGCATATATCGTTTAATGTTGAATAATGCACTAATTCTGAGGTTTTGTAACAAACACAGACAGATCGCAAAGGATTCTGGGTAAAAGTACCTCTGCTAAACACTGATTGGTTCAGTCATTCATTATGTAAACCAACACGTTAACGTGACGTCTGTCGTGTATTGGTGTTTACAGATAAATGTGCTTTTGTAAAATATTCCATTCTTTTATTTGTAAAAACAGGCATTTTTACGGAGCCCTGGAAGTGTCATCGCAAAATGTTTTGCATGTGGAGAGAATGTGTGCACGTTTTATTATGATGTAAAACGTGCTTTACACTGTGCGAGATGATTTTTCATGCAGGAATTTTTTGGACCGAGTTTCAGGTTAATCACGCATCCTGCATCGTGTAGTGTACATGGAGTAACAAGCTGCGTTTAACATCTCAGGACCACCTCCTGATCGCCGATCGTATGGTCCAATGAAAATCAAACCTGTTTGATATTATTCTGGTCGGCCGTCGTGAGGGTATCCTGCTGCTGAAAAGCTACAAGCATCTAACCGCTTGCACTGTGCCTGTGCAAACACAGCAGAGCTGTCTTGTAATGTTATTTTTATTTTTTTTGCTGTTGTTTTGTTTTTAAACTTCATTTGTAAAAAAAAAAAAAAAAAAAAAAAGCCATTTGCAAAGCCAAAAAGTTGATTTGGTGCACAGACGCTTAGTACTTAGGGCGAATACTGCCATAAACACTACTGGCCAGTAGATGGCAGTAGAGGCCTTGAAAACAAAATTCCAGATAATCCCTGTCTTCTACATTTAAAATGTGTGGAATTTAACAAACGCAAATACAATAACAACGTCTATAAACCCAGAGAATATATTCACAAGAGTTTTAGGCACTAGAGTTTAATGCTGTTGTCCGTGGAGCCTGAACAGAGTGTCTGAAATGCAATTGTCCTGTCATGAACATACTGAGATTACATCATCCTACCCATAATGCACTGCTGGACACAGCATGTGCTCACAAAACCTTAAAAATTAGCACATTACTTTAAAACTAAAACATATATCTGATATTTTCACTTTATAAAACGTCAGACATGACAGTAATTTTAAATAACTTGTCCAAAATTAGTTTGGTTAAAATTTGAACCATAAGTTAAAAATGTATGCCTCTGGATGACTTAGGTGATATTGCTAGCATATCAGTATGGTGTTAAAGGGAATTTTTTTTTTTGGCCATTTCTCCTTTGTCTACAGAGGATAGAGACACTTTTCATAGAAGCAGCTCTCTTCTGTTAGTAGAGGGTATAACTGTCCATCTGTTACAAAACTTTTAACAGGTAGGTGCTGAACTGATTTAAAATTTTTAAAATGCTTGTCGCTGTTTAGCTTTGTTTATCGGTCTAAAAGTTATCGGACAAAAATTAATTGGAAGATAATTGGTCCGATAATGGTTTTAAAGTTATCTAAAAAGATAATCCGATAATGAAAACGTTATCTTTGATAATTATCTGTTATCGGATTATCGGAAGTGTGCCCACCACTGGAAACAACCACTTTAATTGATGTTCACAGATTTGTTTTTATATTTGAAAGTAGAATGCTTATAATAGCCACGTCACATGTCAGAAACACATGAGTACTCATGACTACTTTGTTTTTGGACATCTCCGTAGCTGTTTGTTGCAAATGCTGTACACTTTGAAGTTGGAAGTGCACAAAGTAATCCCGGTGGGTCATTGGATGGTCACTAACAGCCTAAATCTTAATTGTTATGATTTCGGTGCGACATGTCCTTTAAGCCCCTTGTCTAAGGCAGGTAGCATGAGTGGGATTCGAACCCAGGTCTACATATTGGCATGCCAGCTTCTTAGCTACTGAGCTACCTGCTCTACTATGTAAATACCAGTGTACAGGATGCATAAATGCAGGATGGATACAAATACACTGAAAAGTGAAATATTTGACTACATGTTCAATAGCTCTGTGATAGACGGAAAGATTAACAGAAAATTTGAAAAGAGAGTTACACAACTGCTGGCTTACTTCTCCATCGGGTCCTATTGCACTGGTACCCTCACCATCTCCATCCACTTTCTAAACATCAAACACACAAACAAATTTTGCAGATATACGATTACAAAATTCTGTGGTGTATTTCCAAGAACACACAATAAGCAAAAAAAAAAATTCACTCTCAGGAAAATTAATAAATAGTTAAGGATGAACTCACTGACATAGATGTGATTTATTCCTTATCTAGATACTCTGTTACCTTCTGTTATTATCAATGACTTTACAGTACTCGTACATCCAGATATATTGCATATTTTTCTTCCTTAATGAACTGTCATCAGTGTCAGAGATTTCAATCTGTACTGGTTCCAAACACTAGACGAGATGATTTCAGTAATTAGCCACACCTCTCTGACAGAGTGAAATTGTGACAGAGACATTTTAGCCCCACTACACAGAAGTAGCACTACTCGGCTCGTCTCGACTCTCCTCGGTTTGGTTCCAGGCAACTATTTCTTTCCAGTGTCTTCTGGAGTGGCAAATCCCAAATTAAAAATTCTTAGAAATGAACTATCATTGCACCAAAACATCAATGACAAAACGTCTTTTACTGTTGACTCAGAATGAAATGACAAATTCTGACACAATCAAATAAGTCAAATTGTTTACTGCAACTAAAAGAAGAGCAAATACAAAAAAAAATAACTAAATAAATCTGTACAACACAAACTATACAAAAGTTCCATGTGTCTATAGTCCTGGGGTGTGGGGCGCAGATCACATGCCCCGGTCATGCATCGCGTACACAAACTCGCCCAGCACACCAAGGAATGCCTGATTAAACGCAGCTTCCACCTCTGTTGCTTCCTTGAGGATCAGTCGGATGTGTTGATCACAATGAACCCAGTTCAGCTTCAGCCTCACCATCACTCAGGCTGAACAGATTCTCCCGCTGGAACAGGGTCCTTTTTCTCTTGCCTGGACAATAATGAAGGTAGAAATGGGAAATGATTAACAAAAGCAAGTTTAAAAAA
>NW_022986568.1:0-27861 GCF_902500255.1 Thalassophryne amazonica
TCTCACTTGTTTCAGAAGCCATAACTGGCAACTGTCTTCTAGTGTTGGCGGAGGTTAGCCTGTAAGCTTGCCGTCGTGCTGATAATCCTTCGAGTACATTTGTTTAATGAAGCTGCTGCAAATGAAGAAATTCATCAAAATGTCGACATAAATTGCGAAGGTGTTTTGCTTCTTTCATCATCCATCCACCTCAAGTTCCAAACGCTGTTTTCTCAGCGAGGCGGAAAGAATTGTATGTGACACCTGATGATGTCACGGGTGGTATGAAAAATATTACCTGTCTGCGAAAAGGCTGTATGGCTGTTTAGTCTTTATGGCCCAGTCACACGACACACGACGATTCCTGAACGAAGGGAAAAAGTAAAAAACATTACAATTCGTTGAGAAAAGGTGGACGAAAGAGCTTTAATCACCGAACAGTCTGCGAAGCAAGAGTGCAAAAGGGACGAAAGAGGAACTTAAAACCGAAGCTCACAATCTCAATGAAACGCGCCTGGAGCCACAGCTGGAGCAGTGTGTGTTTGCTCCAGCACTCAGCGCTGGAACGGAGCTCATAGCACCTGGGTCCTGGAGAAACTGCAAACAGAAGCTGTGGAGATCTGTGTGCACGTCAGTGGACCACCTGCTCTGGTTCCTTGTCCAGAACAAAAGAGGGATCATCTCCATCATCATCAGAATCCACACTGTCTGTCGACACGCTGCGCGCTCCGTCGTGCTCCAATTAAAAAAAAAAACAAAAAAAAAAAAAAATGTTCTGTGGTCACTGCTGTATCACTGTATTATGTTCTAAGACATATATATTGATTTATAACAGAAAACTGTCAAAAGGGAGAATAAATATAAGTGTAAAGATGATTGAATATATCAGAGCAGTAAATTAATCAGTGCGTGTGAACGCGCGCATTGACTCACGTGCGGTTATTTCCACCAGCTGATCACTGATCCACAACATGAATTTTTCCTTCCAGAACAGCTCTTTATATCATCATTTTGATTCATCTACCTGTTGCCACATGTACAGAAGGACTGGATTGTCATTCCTACACTCAGATTGTTATATTTAATACAAAATAATAAGCGCACGCAGGAGCTGCTGCTGCTGCCGCTGATGCTGCATTCAAGTGCCGTCAGAAATTACACAACTTTTTCGTTGTTTCAAATTCAATAGTTGCTTCTGGCAAAATAATTAATTATATCCACACAAAAGATTAATTTTGTCCTATGTAATGTGGCTGAGACCATTGAAGCTGCCCCCCCCACACAGATAAAAAAATCCAAGCAAGCAGGCTGAGTTTGTCCTGTAATTTCTGACGGTACATGAAGCAGCAGCAGCCTCAGCGCTCAGAAACCGGCTTCTGCACTGTGTGAAACCATTCAGCTGCTCCAACGAAGTCAAATTAAACAATAACGTTACAAAAACTACACAAACGATTAAAAAACGTCAAGAACGACAGCAAAACGAAACAGACGAACTGAGGTTTTCGTTGCCCTTCATTCAAATTTTTCAACAGTTTAAAAATCCTGACGAAGCTCCAGCTGCAGGAAGGAAGCTGCACGAAGGTTAAACGATGCCAACGACAGTCAGCGAAAGTCCAGATTTCTTGTTTTGTCAGGGCTTCGTCACCCTTCGTTAAGTGCCGTGTGACTGGGTCATTAGTGTCTTATCCAATCGTGTTGGCGTATCATTTATAGGTATATGCTAAAGTGTGATATCAAGTTGCAAACTTTGTAATAAATACAAGTTTTTTCCACACTATCTCTATCACTCTGCTATATCGTACACACATCATGATAGTAATTTACTTACCGATGGCAAGATGTAAACGGTGTCCAAAACATTGCAGTCTTGTCCATCCATTTATCTCTGCTGCCATCACCATATTTGAGGCATTGTCCATCGTAATGCAGATGTAATTTTCTTCGTGTAGATCCCATCTGGCAAGCCCCTCCCTTAAACCGGCTGCAGTGAGATTTGAGCTTTGAGATTTAGGTCTTCATCTATGTAATGCACAGTAAGACTCTGGTATGGCTCCGCTGTACGACTTGACCACAGGTCAGTTGTTGTTGCAAAAAAAAACTCCACCGTTTTCAGCTCCGCTGTAACTTTCAGTCTACATTTTTTGTAGATGTCTGGTATGGCAACCTGGCTAAAATGTGTGCGTGAAGGCATTCTGTACCGCTTATCCAATGTGCTAACCAAAGCCTGAAACCCAGGCTTGGTCACTATACTAATAAGCACGATGAACTCCGTTATTGCTGAAGTTATTTCTGTGTGCCTTTTCAAACTCCGTTCGTATGCCGTAATTCCTTCGAACTGTTCTGTCAATGATCCCTGTTGGCTGGTACTTTGTTTGCTTGGAGTATTTGTCAACTATTGTATACAGCTTTGTGGTGTTTTTTGTTGAAAAAGGTTCGTGGTGTTGCCTTGTGAGGTAGCAACTGTAGCAAGGCAGGTTCTGCACAATACCTGATGCTGTGCTGCATCTTCATTTTTAAAGCCAAAATAATTCCACACAACTGACGTGCTGCCTGCCCCCCTTTGGTACCAAACTTTGAGCTGTGTCCGCTTCTGTCGAGCTTGAAGCCATTGTACAACAGGTTAGCGTAGTGCTACTGCTAACTACGTGTTGTGGCTGCTTTCTTCGCTCGGCTTGCACTCAAATCTCGTGCGTTACGAGATCACATTTCAAATCGCGTCCTTTGCGATTAGGAAATCTCGATCTATGATATCGCGATATTATCGTAAATGCGATTAATCGTTCAGCCCTAGTTTTGAGCTATCAGCTCTAACTTGGTTCTATAGTTACTTATCTAACAGAGCACAGGCCATGTTTTTAATGGTAGTTTTTCTAACACCAGGGGGTATTATGCGGAGTGCCACAAGGGAGTTGCCTTGGCCCATTATTATTCACAATTTTCACAAATGATTTACCATATATTTTACATAAAGCTAGTATAGTAATGTATGCAGATGATTCAACCATTTATACATCAGCACACTCACGCAGTAATCTTGAAACTGTTTTAAATATGGAATTGCATAATGTGGTTGAGTGGGTAACATCTAATAAGTTAGTGTTAAATACAGAGAAGACTAACTGTATGGTTATTGGATCCAGTTGTTGTGAAAAACCCTATATTAGACATATGATAATAAATCAAGTGCATGAGACCAAGCTGCTGGGTGTAGTGGTAGATTCAAAAATATCATGGAAAAAACATAATGTTTTTGTAAAAATGGGCAGGGGTATATCAATTATGAGAAGACATGCAAGGTTTCTAAGTTGCACTACAAGGAAGTGTGCTATTAACGCACTATTAGTATATTTAGACTGTTGCCCAGAATTTTGGTCAAATGCTACTGGAGAAATGATAAATAGATTACAGATTATTCAGAGGGCTGCTCGTGTGGCACTTAGATGCAGTTATAAGACAGATATCATCACAATGCATAAAAATTTAAACTGGTTGTTAGTCAAAGATAGACTTTTATATTTGCTGATCATTTTTGTTAGATTATTGTCACTAAGTTACCTTATATTTTGTTTAGGAATTTTGCTTTTAGTTCAGAAAATCATACTTACAGAACCAGAGATGCTGTGGTGGGAAATTTTACGTTACCTTTAGCTAAAACCAATGCCATTAAGAACACTGTCACATTTAGGGGTATGAATGAATGGAATTTATTACCGGATCCCATCAAACTGATTGCAAATGAATGTTTCTTTAAAAAACTTCTGAAACAGTATTTATCAGTATAAGGAGAAATCTGAGTGATCCCTTTCGCCATGCATAGATGATGATTAATTTGATTTGATATGTTTTTGGTTTTGATATGATTTTTATTTTCATTTATTTTTATATATTTTTTGAATGTATTTTTGATTAACTATATTTGTAAATCTGTTGGACCCCAGGAAGAATAATGGGGACCCAAACAATCAATAAACAATAAACACCACACACCAGCACCGCCGCGGAGGAGCTACATCTCACCTCCACACAAAAGCTGTGTGAAAACATTCAGCTGGTCAAACGATGTCGAACTAAACGCTAACGCTACAAAAACTAAGTAAATGATAAGAAACCGTCAAGAATGACAGCAAACAAAAACACACATTGAGATTGAATTCGTTCAAATTTTTCAACAGTTTAAGAATCCTGACCAAGTGCCAGCTTCATCCCATGTTTTTAAAGCCTCGTCTACACTGAACCTGAACTTCTGCTATACAATGCTTTTCTTTGTCATTTTCAAAAAGTGTTCCGTTCAAGAAATATCTCCATTTTCATAGATCCTGTGAAACCGTGTGAAAATGCTGTTGTACATATGCCAGGCCTGTATGTGGCGGTGTAACGCTTCTGCAAAAAATGGACATAATCTGCAGCTAATCAATATACCAACAAAAGCTAAAACTTTAGAAGCCGGCTCACAGATTATATAAACTCTATTAATCTTACCTGTTGCCAGGATTCATCATCACAGATGAAAACTGTTCTGCACATGACACCCTTGTTTTGGAAGATAGCGTCTGGAAATGCATTAATTCCTTATGATGGAAGTAACTTAAGGGTTTTGTTGTTGTTGTTGTTTGGTTTTTTTTAAGACGTCCCTCAGCGTCTGTCTGCTCTGGGTGAGTTTCTCAGGCTGACCTGGAGGACTCCAGCACTTTGTCCCACCACCAACAAGAAGAAAAAAAATAATAATATGCTAAATTACACTGTTAACATGTTACAGAGGCAGGGCTATGACATCATCCTTTCAGTTTTCCACAGTAAAGTCTTGGTCTCACCGAATAATGAGCCACGCAGCATGTTTTCTTTGCTACAAGAGGGCTTCTTCAACTATCGTGGGAGTTTTGTGGCTCTTAGAGGCATTATCTTCAGTTAACAAGCGTGGCACTAATTTCAAGATGTTCAGAGTTTAAGCCCTTTTCATACCGGGACTTCTCCCAGTTGCGTCGTGTGTCGTCGTGACGACGCCACGTGGAAGCAACCTAGTGTGGAGACAATGCAGCTCGGCGCCACAACAGCGTGAGGGGCGCAAAGGACGACGCAAATCGGACGCCAAAAATTAAACATGTTTAATTTTTGTTTGTGTCCTCTGCTCGATGCAGAATTTAAGTGATTTCAGCGCAAGTCAGAGCAACAGGACGGTACTCAGCGTGACTGGAACCAACACCCTCACAAGACAACGTTACCTGATGCCAGTTTATGATTCCTGCTGTGTTCCATTGTTCCTGAAGTATAAATCACAGGATTGTTTTTATACTGTACACAATGCAGTAAAACTACATGCTCAAAAAGAGCACTTTTGTGAGAGAAGACTCTCACAAACGTGTTGCAGTAAAATCCATAAGTCCTACTCACAGACTGATTGCCAGAGACAGGACATGTCCTCATCCAGTAAAAAGTCCGGACATCTCCAGTCCACTCACGGACTGTTCATTCACGCGCACACATGTGAACAATTAAAAAAAACTGTCAGGCTGCAGGCAGTTGGTTCCTTGTTCTCCCCTCAAACGCTCTCATCACTGTTTAAAAAAAAAAAAAAAAAAGGACATAAGTCCTGCTCACAGACTGATTGCCAGAGATGGGACATCTCCACATGAAGTGTAACTCCAGACATCTCCACATTTACTCACGGACGTTTCATGCACACGTACGTGCATCTTTCGGTCAAAGGAGGAAATATAAACTATAACAGAACTCAGAGTGCACAGTCTGTCTGCAGACAAACTGTGCACTCTGATTTCTCTGTGCAGAGAACCTGCAGGCTGCGTTCTCACCTCCTCTCTGCCCCCTGCTGCGCACACCTGACGCAGATATTCCTGCGTCATCATGATGCAACAGGAAGCAACTGTGAGCAGCCCTGGTGTGAAAGAGGCTTTAGCAACAACAGCATGGCACAGTTTGTGTAAAGGTTTTAGAGACGTGTGTGGTGTTTACGAGTCTGCTAAAAGCCTGTTTTCGTGCACCTGGAAGCTACGCAGGACCTGAGAGGCTGTTTTTGGAGCGGCTGCCCTCTTGTGCACACAATTCCACCTGCTCTGTGTATATATAAAATAATTATTTTGTAGCGGATTAATCATTTTCTGCCAAACCTTGGATGCTGAGAACACCTCTAATCGCTTCTGGAATTACAGAGGACTGTTTCATCTGGACGCTTTTTTGCTCTCTTTTCTGCTCCATGTGAAATGTATTTTGAACAGCTTGAGGTAACTATTTTTAATGCAAGGGTTAAAGTTCTCCGTCACCATGATGGATTTCCATCATTTGGAAAATTTAACCACACATACATGCGCACGTGGTGTCGTGTGTTTTGGGGCCGAAATGATAGTCTCACTGTCGAAGCAACATCCCATTCTGCTCCAGTCAAAGCAGCAGCAAAGTCAGTGTGGATGGCGCTGCACCGCGGAGAAAGGGACTGTGTGAATTTACACTCCTCTCTGTTTCCTGCTTGCCATGAGCCACGGTCCTTCTCCTCCCTCTCTTCATGGGAACAAGTTCTTTGTTTTATTTCTCTTTATCTTAATTTTTCCCCGCTAAAACCCTAAAGAACATATGTCTGTGATTAATATTTACCTTTTTTATGTTAAACCAACCTGTTATGTCTTCTGAAACAGTTGATAGATGTATTTTATAACTTAAAAATGGGGCCGATGCTAACGCGTTAGCATGTCTATGGCGTTTTCAATGTTAAAGTCAGCATTAAGCTAGAATGTACAAAATTTGACTTGCTCTTTTAAAAAATTAATTTCTGGGGGGAGATCCCCCATAATCAATGTGTTTTTACTTCACAGTTTGAAGTTACTTTTATTTGTTTCAGAGGGCTTCATACCCATTAAAATTCACCAGAATATACAAAATTTGACTTGCTCTTTTAAAGAATTTCTGGGGGAGATCCCCCAGATCCCCCAGAATCAAGACTACACCCCACCACCCTTTTATGTACCTTTTTGTTCAGGTTTTGCATTATTTTTATGCTTTGTCTCTCTCTCTCTCTCTCTCCTTAGAGGCTATTTAGAATAGATTTGTATACTGTATAATGTGTTTATTGTATTGAGGAAAAAAAAAGAGTGTGTGTCCCCACTACGCCACATTTTAGGGAATTGCTGGCATTGATTTTTGCCAGGAAAAAATTTCAGATGAAAATTTATTGCTTTAACCCATGCCATAATGCAGTTTCACATCTGTGTGTTAATATGTTCAAAACTTCACAATTAGTGCATTATTTTAAAATAAAAAAACATGTTTTCACTTTGTACAAATGACAGACTTGACATTAATGTAGTTAAACTATCCGGATTAATTTGGTTTATAAATCAAAACCATAAGTCATACCTGCTTTCCTTTTGAAGACTACGGCCTCACAGCTGTATCCTGAGAATGGACATGATGCTTCCTTACAGCAGTGAGCAGGGTGCACAAAGACTTAGGCGCTGGCTCGTTGATTGTGTTGGGTTTGTGGTCGTCTTTGATTCTAATCAGAAGCATTGGCGGTGTTTAAACTCAAAATTGGCCTGTTAAGGTCCGTTTACACATAACCAAGATACGTTACAAATGTCATTTTTCTGTCAATCCTGACACGTTTCTGACATTCTTAATGTGACTTAACCCATCTGAATAGGTTTCTTAATAGCACGTGTTGGTGCGTGATATTCTTTATGCTCGTGGAGCATGTTTTTGTCTGTCAAAAAATCTTCCACGAATGTCACACACCACCTTCATTTCGTCTCAGGTCGTGGAGGTCGCAACTGAGCGTATTGATCCGTCGTGATCAGTAGTGATCCTTAATAGAACGTGACAACGTTCGTAGTGGTTCCTGTGATGGTTCCTGTGATGGTTCTTGGAGCCCAAACTGTCACGCATTATTACGAAGTGACACGGAAACTGTCAAGTTTTGACACGACTTGTAAGGCGGCGTCACATTTCACTGCGCGCCACGACGGATCAGTTTTCTGTCACGTGTGCACAATTAAACTCGGCTCCACAGCGTTCAGTTTGACGCAGGACGCTGAAGAGGAACAGTGACGTGAAGTCAGACAAGTGTCGTTCCACAGTTCCTGCTGAAGCTCCTCAGGACGCTCCTGCAGGTGTTCCACCTGCTGTTGTAACCGATGAGTGGGAGAACGAGTCTGAGCAACCAGAGGAGCAAGAGGAGACTCACGTGCAGCCAGACAACTCTGCACCTCCTCCAGTCCAGCGGAGGAAGAAGCGCGCGCACAATTAAACCCTGCTGCTTCACATTCAGTTTGGTTGCTGACACCAAGTCGGCTCAAAGTCTAATTTCAGTGCTCTTCAGCGCGCTCCTGCAGGTGTTCCACCTGCTGCATGTGCCTAATGTTTGGGAAAATGCACGAGACGAGAGCCGCATGAAGCCACACATCTGGCTCTGTCCTCCTCCTCCTCTCTGCACCACTCCATGGTACAGAGCCCAACTACACATACAGTCACAAAGTTCTTCTGAAAAACTGGAGCGATCTGAATTCGGTTGGATGAATATGGGTGTGTGTGTGGAGACAGTTCACCTCATTCACAACGTGACAGAACTTAACAATGCACTGTTATGCGCAATAGTGCGGAACACTATTCTTGACCGTGTGTAATGGTTCCTGATCATTCTCCAGCAACATGTGCCGTTAATCGTAACGTGTGGTAACAGGTTGCAGCAGTTCCTGAGGACACCTGACGCCTCTGAATCATCACATTCATGATCAGCGGCCAAGAATGTGCACTTCGTGGCATTCCTGACTTGTCGTCGTTATGTGTAAACACAGCTTTTTTGTGGTTTATCGGTTTAGCATTATAAAAGTTAACTTTTAGTTAGCTGATTAGTGGTTGTCAAAGCTAACTTTTTGCTTAGCTGTGCCCACCACTGCATACATCCTACATATTGTCACGTCACACCTCAGTGTTTTTTTTTTTTTTTTTAAGTTGATTATTATTTGCAATAAAATTCTTTTGATTGGCCCAATCCTTGCCTCCCCTCTTTCTTGTCATGGGCTATGAGCCGGCCTGTGACAGTTGCCTAAAGAACTACCTGAGGCACAGCAGAAGGCACAGACAAAGCAGTGACCCGGTGTCACTCCTGGTAATCTCCCCTCAGACAACATGTCCTCTGGACAGCAGCCAAATCATTGATGTTTTTGCTCTTAACGACAACAACAGGCTCATTGTGCTGTTATGAACAAGCTACAGGAAGTAGCTCAGTGTTTTTCACACGGACCTCAACGGCACTCAGATCTGATATTTCCCTGTACAGACCTCGCAGTCTGCAGGTGGAGGTCTGAACTCTTTCAGGGAGCTGAGCTGCTCAGAGCTGCATCCACTGTGCAGCTCAGCTCCGAGCTGAAAAACAGTTGTCTCTCAAAGTGTGGTGGCACTCAGAACTATGGTTTTGCAAAGACATTTTTATGCTTTTTCTATTCTTTAAAACCCTGTGCCACTGTGTGCGTTTCCTCGTTAAGAACAGCTGATCCATGATGCTTTTTTTCCCCACTCAAATGCACCCAAGTCTGTTTTTGTGGATGACATGATGTAAAAAATGCTGATAAAACTTGATCTGTCAGTCTGGTCGTGTTTTCTACATAAACGTCATCCATTCTTCTGCCCAAACAGCAAGTCGGGGGGGGGGGGGGGGCGCGTGGATCCCCACAACAGCACTGGAATAAATGTCCACTTTTGAAAAGATTTTTTTCATGCCATTAGTACTACTAATACTACTTACAATAATAATAATTTCAACAACTAAAATGTTTAGGAAGAATTTAAATGTTAGAAAAATGTTAGAAAGAGTTTAATAGTTTATAGGTTAGAAAATGTAAATATGAGGTCAAGAAAGATGTCTTTATTTTATAATTTTTATAAAACAAGTATTTACGCTCATTGAAGTCGAGAAAGGGCTACTATAAAGTGAGTGATGGAAAAATGGGTTTTCATTTTCATGTTGAGGTGGTGGTGGGGGGGTGTCTGCAGCTGCTGAAAATAACTAGTAAAGTAACTAGTAATCTAACTTTGTTACTTTTAAAATTGAATAATCAGTAAAGTAACTAAGTTACTTTTTCAAGGAGTAATCAGTAATTGGATTACTTTTTCAAACTGTGGCAGCACTGTGTCTGGGCCAGTGTTGGGATTCGGAGCTGAAGTCTTCCAGCCGGTGGTGCCACTTCCTGTAGCTTGTTCAACATGCTGTGGAACTGAGAACTGAAAGCAATAAAAGGTTCCAGGCTCGGGTCTTTACTGTGACTGTCTGTTGTCCACAGGAGCAGGCTACGGAACCACACATGCAGTCCATCTTTACCGATGTGGGCAAGCTGAGTCTGCAAGACCCCGCTCACAGTGCCATCATCCCCACAATGCTGGGACAGACGGGGAGTCCCAATATGGCAGCGGCATGGCTCAGCCAACAGGGAAAGGCCCACTTTGCCCTGGCCTCGCCCTGCGGAGGCATTGCAGTTGTCACTCTGCCACCACATGACTCTCACGGTAAATATGGAAACGAACAGATGGTGCTGTTGGTGCTGTAACCTGTTCCTGTTTTCTTTTGCATGTCCAGACAGGGAGATCATTCCACAGAACAGGGGCACGATAACAGAAAGCTCTATGACCCACAGACTTTTTATTTACCCTAGGGACACAAAGTAGTCCTGCACCCTGAGAACACAGAGCCCCGGCCGGTACGTAAGGTTTAATTAGGTCAGCTAAGTAGGGAGGTGCCAGTCCGTGAACAATTTTCTAGACTAGTAGCAGAACCTTAAAATCTGATCTCACTGGGACAGGAAGCCAGTGAAGAGGCAGTTAGAGTCCATGGGCATTTTTAAGTCGAGACTTAAAACCCAGTTTTATTCTCTCTTATGAGTAGTTTTTATTTTTTATCTGTTTTATTCTTTTATTTCTGTATTTAATTATGTATTTGAAATTTTTTTAAATTCATTTTTAATTGTTTATTTAAATTTTATGTTGAATTGTTCCATGTAAGGCGTCTTGAGACGGCTTTTGCTGTGATTTGGCACATTATAAGCTAATTAAAATGAATTGAAATTGAAGAGACGCCAAAATGGGTGTAATGTGGTAAAACTTTCTGCTTCGTGTCAAAAGTCTGGCCGCAGCATTTTGAACCAATTGTAGACCCCTAATGCTGGACTGCGGTAAACCAGGAAATAGAACATTGCAGTAGTCCAACCTAGAAGAGAAAAACACATGGATCAGGGTCTCAGCATCAGCCAGAGACAGGATGGGACGAATCTTCAC
Organism: Thalassophryne amazonica; assembly: GCF_902500255.1. Taxonomy (NCBI): domain Eukaryota; kingdom Metazoa; phylum Chordata; class Actinopteri; order Batrachoidiformes; family Batrachoididae; genus Thalassophryne; species Thalassophryne amazonica. Next base: position 11,251 of record NW_022986568.1, read on the forward strand.
TATTTCACAGGTGGGAGAAAGCAGTGCGCCTCTTTGTCCTCCTGGTTTCTTTTGTATGTTTGGCCGTGCAGGTCTTCATTGTCGTGTAATAGCAGATGTGAGATTAGGTTTTGCGGTTGTGTTTCTGCACTGCAGGCTCTGTGTCAAAGGTGGAGCTGAAGACGAGTACTGTGATGCAGAAGCTGACCGGTTGGATGCCGACAGCCATCTGGGGGGACCAGAGCCCGGGGGACCTGGCTCTCAGCGTGGCTGTCAGGGAGCTGGAGGAAGACGCCTTCATCTTTGCCCTCTGCCAGGATCACAGACTGCGCATGTGGTCCTTCACGGTCAGACCTTCACCCTGTCACCAACTCTGGCTGTCGTTTAAGAGCTCACAGCTGACCTTCACAAAAATATTTTCACCTGAAACATGTGCTCTTTATAATCTCTGACAGCATAACTCTGCACAATTTGGTCTCCATTAATTGACTATAAAACATTGGCAACTATTGACATCGGTCTGTGAGTGTGTCTGTGTAAATGGGTAAATGTGAGGCATCATTGTAAAGCGCTTTGAGTGTATGATGCAGATGGAAAAGCGCTATATAAATGCAGTCCATTTATAAAATGAGAAACTAGAAGAAGGATGAAGGAAACTAGTGAGGGGAGCCACCAAGACACAGCAGATGATTCTGAAACTGATGATGACTGTGGCCACTTTTGTACTTTTGTTGTTGTTGATGACCCCATTCTGGTTGGGACTATTCTGCTCAAGCTCGGCGAAGTTGACCCCCTAACCCACATAAAAATCCAAGCAAACCCACTGAGTGGTTCGTGCTTTCTTTGTGCTGTTTTTTGTTGGTGCTGCTATGGTTCCTGAGATATTAAAGATTTTTTTTTTTTTGTCTTTCAGTGGTCTTCATCCCCCCGGTTTGCTCCAACATAAACCAGACTGGTCTACCTTTTTAGTGCCTCATTTGTGTTGATTTGTACTGTTAAATTTTTTTATTTATGCTGCTATAGTTTCTGAGATATTACAAGTTTTATTTTTGGGAAATGATGGCAAGCACATGCTCGGGAAGGTGACCTGGCGAGTGCGCTTCCGCCATCCCTGCTGCTGCATTCAAGTACTGTTGGAAATTACAGGGCTTTTTTTTGGGACATGGTTTTGATTTTATGATGGTTGGATTTAATCTGATTTGTTTTGCCGCAATAATTCATTGTATCCACACAAATGCATGCATATGTATGTGTGTATATTAGGCATGTGGAGATCGATCGATACCAGTTAATATCTAGATACAAACGTGTGTGATGTGACTGCATTGGTTCGTTCAGTGTCAGTGTCAAGATGTCAGTCGTAAGCCAGCCTTGTTCTGATTAAAGTCACTAACTGGGACTCTTGTTACGGGCAAGAAACGAGAATCATCCTCTGTTCCACACTGGATTTTTATGCGATGTTCTCGGGCATGAGCTCCTGGCGTGAGGAGCTCAGCCCTTGACTTGTCCATCAGGTAAAGGTAATAATAATAATAATATCTAGGGATGTCCCGATCAGGTTTTTTTGGCCCCGATCCGATTCCGAGTCATCTGATTTTGAGTATCTGCCGATACCGAGTCCCGATCCGATACTTTAAAAACTGAATGAACAAAGAACAAATGCTAAATATATAATATTTTCATTTTAATCACCTTATTTTATTATTTATCACTTAAACAGTGCACTTCTCCTTGAGGTAGCTTGAACAATCAAGTAATAATCTACCAGACTTAAAAAATGTACAAATTTCTGTTATTTTATGTCTAAAAATAAATGTCCAAGGTTCTGTATGTTAAACAAGAAATGATCTAATCTGAAATAACAGGTGGTTTTAATTTACAGATGAAAGGTTTCTAAAGAACCGTTTATTGATTTAGCTATTTTAATTACAAGTGTTCTAAACTTTTTTTAAACAGTAATCAGAAATTTTGAGGTAACAAACAACAACAACAACAGACATTTCCAAGGATTTTTCTTCAGAAAACTGCTCCTGTTTTGTACAGATCAGTGGTTTCTGCCACTAGTCTTCCATGTTTTGGCCCGATGCGTCCTTCCTATTGGACAGCGCAAAGGTACGTTCCAGCTCCGAGTGTCGAAAGTTGGATTGGGTTGAATTTGTTTTTTCTTTAGTTCAATAAAAAATAAAATAAGATTAAAAAAAAAAAGATTGGGTTGAACTTTGACCACGTCAGCCTGCCGACAAGCGGCAATACGTGCTCCCGTCAGAAGCGTTGCTTTAGCTCAGCTTTTGACGTGACGAACTTTCATCCGGAGTTGTCACATGACCGAATTAAGTGGTCCTCCCATCAAATTCCCCACACTTTCATTTTGAATGTTTGTTGAAAGTGTAGACTTCAACCTACATACCAGTTTTAAATTTTTGTTGATGGACCCAGTAAAACCTGATTAATTAATCATTTTTGCCAGACTTTTTCCTGAATTCTGATAATGTGTGGAGCACCGCTGTGTGTAATCGCTTTGTCCAGCACGTGTGCAAATGGAGGTTTGCTCACTCTTTCTTCTCTCTGCTTGGAACAATTACAATGTTGAACAAAACCACGACTTTCCCTTTGGCAGAAAAGAAAACCCCAGCCATTTGGTGGGAAACGCACAGCCAGTGTGTGGAGTACCGCTCCGTGTGATCGCATCAGCACACACACACACACACACACACACACACACACACACACACACACACACACACACACACACACACACACACACACACACACACACACACACACACACACACACACACACACACCCATGTGAATGGGAAGTTTTCTCATGCTTTCTTCTCTCTGCTTGGAACAATTACAGTGTTAAACAAAACCATGGCACTGTAATGGTTAAACAAACAAAACCATGACCATGACCAAATTCTTTGCCTCGAGGCTTTGTTTAAAGCTCTAGTACATGCACCAGGTCTGTCTGTGGCGCTGTAACGCTCCCAAAAAAACAGAAGTCCATCGAGAGTGTGCATAACTAATGTAAGTGCTAATCAATGTAGCATACACCTTTCACATTGGTGTATTCCCACTTTTAGCAGCTCTACGTGGAGTTTTTTTTTCTCCCTATGCAGCAGTATGTTGAGGGCTACGCGTAGGATGGAAGGTCTGATCAAACCTGAAAAGACCTGTGACTCTTTAAAATAAAAGTGCACTCGATGCATGTCGGTGCGCTCATCAAACGTCCTGATCGATCAGGTCTGATCAAATCAGCGGACCTGATCGGAGCAGCCGGAGGTTTAATGAGTCACAGCGTTTTGTTCAGGGCAGCCTTTAGCACAGCTAGACTCAGCAACATCTGGACACAATGAAAGTGAGCCACCAAGACAAAAAAAAAATAATAATAATAATAACAATAATGTTAAATGATTGTGTTTTTGAGCTGCACCACACCTGCAGTAGAGAACAGAGCGCACTTCCACAGAGGCAGAAAATGGCACTGAACTGGTTTAATAGCGGCATGGTACACGCAACTGTGTGCACACATTAAAAAGCGAACACACGCAGCTGCAGTTATGAAACGAACACTGAAAAAGGCTGCGTACGCGTGCATTTAAATAAAACACAACGCTGCAATACGCAGCTCTACGAATACACCAATGTGAAAGATTTCACAGAGCGCCTGGGCTTATGGTTCGGCAAAGCTCCAAAACAATGTGAAAAAATAAATAATTACATGGGAAAACAGACAGGAACACCCTACACTTAAAAATCTGCATGATGGCACAGCAACATTGTGCCATTACTTAGGGGAAAAAATGGCACCAAACGAGGTAAACCATTTTTTTTAAGGTAAATTATGAAGGTAAAGCCAATGTCGCGGCTCGTCTTTAGTCTTCTCGGGATGTCTTCATTTAGATAACACAAACTAATTGCAAGTGATATGCTAGAAAAAGGATACAACACTTTAGAATAATTCAGCCTTAAGCAAGATAAAATGCACAGAGTTTTTAAGTTTATTTAAGCCTTCGACACAAAGCTTAGACAAACTGAGTCCTCTAGAGAGACTGAATATGACAACCGCGCTCGTCTATTTATTGGAGACCCGCGGGCATCGCTCCTCCTTCGACTTTTTTTATTTATTTCATTCCCAAGACATGGTTTTCTATTGGAAGCGTCCTCTAGTGAACCCTAAGCAGGTGTTAGGCCATTATTTCAATGTGACAAATGCTCCCATTAAAACATGAAGGATTTACAACTGATTTTTTTAAAAGACCTTCAGCCACAGGTGCAGCTGGCCTGAGGCCCCTGCACGTGGCCTGCGGGAAAGCACCTAAAAGGCCTTGGAAAGCCCCTGACAGACTGAATGACTAATAGAGCCCTTTTTTTGGGTTGAACACCTGCTAGTTCAACCAGAGGACATACAGTTCGGATCAGGACACTTGATAGTTCATCACAGTTCAAATATGGACCTAAAAATTCTTCTACAGTCCCTCCTCTGGGACTCGAAAGAGTCCCATTACATCAACTATACTCTTGGGTTGTTTACTGACAAGACATCCTCATTTGTGCATTGCAATAAAAAAGAAAAACACATCACTCGACTTACTGATAACTCTGGTGCGGATATGAATATCAGTGATACTTCACACGGTAAATATATTGCAGTGCAGGTGAACCTACATACTAAGGCACAAGGTGAGCAATTAGCCGGATTATATCAACGCAAGGTGACATTCAAACAATGAGTTTTGGTGTAATTCAAGGCACTTAAAATGGCCACATAAAACAAGTTACAGCAACTTCTTAATCATGGCAAAGTAAAGGCTTTACATTGACATCAGTGCAACCAATCATCTTCTGGCATCTATTGACTCACTCAACCAGAGGCTCCAACCCATTATACTTGGTTCTACATATTATTTTGTTAAAGCGTCACACATTTATTATTTAAATGCATCAAATAACCCCTATGTTACCACTATTTAGTCAACCAATCAAGAAACTATTCTAAGGTTAGCGCAGCTATGTCTAGTTAAATGATAAACACAATAAATGGTTTCCCTTCATGTCCGTCCTTAAGTCATTTGCCTTAGTCAATCATATAATGGTTTTCATTATAGGCCATTTCTCAACATTCTCCACTTTGTTTTTCTTCTTTTTCAGCTTGTTTTCTAATGCCCGTTTTGGCCAGACACCAAATTTAGGCAATGCATGTCTCTTGAGGCATGCTATAATTTAAGAAATAAAGGGGTCCCTATGGTGCATCTTTACTACTAAATCTACAAACACGCCGTGTAAGGGTCCCCTTTTTATAACTTTGCAATGTGATATCTATGTGTATGCATTTAGCTTTATCTGTGTTACGCAGATGATGGTAAGGACAGACATTTACCCAACCTTTGTTACTAACATATATCCTTCTTTGTTTTATTTACACTCAGATTTCTGAAACCAGTCCGCAATTCAAACTCAAGAACCAAGATCATAGTCCGTGTTCAGTGCCATTACGTCAGTCCGCGCTCCTCAGCATTTACTCAGCATCTGAAGTTTTGGGAGAAGTTGGGGAACATGGGGAGGTTGGCCTTTCAGGGGTAGTGGGGGAAGGATCAGGAATTCTGGCTTCTGTCGTGCAGTTCTCTGATGGATCTTTCCAGCTCCTTGTGCTGCTTGGCCAGGTTGTACAGGGCCCCCAGAGAATTCTTGCCCACATTCAGGGTGGTGGTGGCCAGCCCTAGCTGTTCCCTTTCCATATGCTCCATCATGCAGGCTAGCATGTCCATACTAGACTGAAGACCACACAGTTGAGTATGGAGGCCCTCCTGAGCACAAGAGATGTTGGCATTGTCACGGTGTATCCTGAACAGGTATGCAGCTGTCTGACTTAGTTGTGGCATGATTTCCTCAAATAGCTCATGGGGAATGTGATTTGTGAGGGGCAGGAGCTGCTCCAAGGTTTTTGGAACAGACTCTTGTGGAAGACGAAGCTCTCGAACCAAGATTGCCATGTCCTGTGGGGTGACCATGACCAGATTAAGGTTGTGCAGTCCAGGGGACAGGAAGTACAAGGGGGAAGGCATTTCGTGTGTGGGGGGAGTATTGTTGATGTCGCACAGGCAAGTGGGTGGGACACTCTGGGCATTTAGCAGCCTGTACAAAGCTCCCCTCTGTCCTGGTGGGTGAGTTCGGCTAAGGTCTACCCCTGCTGATCCTCCTCCAGAGGTACTGGGCTGATCAGAATATCTCTCCTGCCTTGGGGGTGGAAAGCTGGGGACAGGTCCTAGCAGTGAATTGGGTCTAGGATGCACTCGGGCGGTTGCTGCATATGGCCGACCTTGGCTGCCTCCCCTGGAGGGTATCGTTGCCACTGGCACATGTGACTGTCTCCATGGCATCTGCGGAAGGGGTGTGTTCCTGAGTCCAAAGGGTCCTTCAGGTGATGGTGGAGTCCTCGGGCCGACTCTTGCTGCAGGCAGATTCTGTGAAGCCGTCATCGCCAGGTGCTGGAACGATGAAGATCCTTCTGTTGCCAACTGGTTTAGCTGCTGGATGGAAGGCGGCTGTGGCGACCAATCATGTCTCGACCATCCCTCCTGTATATCCTCTTCTCCAAACAGTTCTGAGAGTCCAATCAGACTTGATAGAGGCAGATCAGGCATAGGTTCCTGATCAGAGGAGTCTGGTCTCTCAGCCATACTCCTGTGTCCTAGTAATATACATATACGTTCATTATTACAGCTCCATATCATTCTTTCAGATATTGTCTATCCTATCCCTCATTTTTGTGGGTGCATGTGTGTGAATGTAAATGTGCGTGCATGTCTTCTTCCTCGTCTACAATATCACCAAGCACGGTCCATCCCAGTCCTCCCTATCTTGGGTGTACGCCACAATATTAGGGAGCTGGGGGCTGTCGGGGAGGATAATTGGTATTTCATCCATTTCCATATATTCTGGTTCTCTGTCTGTTTCGTTTGTGCTTTCTTCCAGGGCTCGGATGGCTAACAGTGGGAGCTGTCCTACTGTGGATGAAATCAATTTATTGACCAGAAATTTTATCAAGGGAATACCACAACATATTACCAGCAAGACCGCCACCCCTGTTAGTGCCAAGATTACACCTATCTGGTATAACCAGTCTTTCCATGATATCCACCCTCTCCTTAGAGTCCCAAACAGTGAAAACAGTGGGCCAATATTCATTCCATTCCCTACAATGTATCCAAAATCGTCAGTTTCATTTCTCCCTCCTATGGAGTTACTTAACAGTTCCTGTTGCATCTCCTCAAGTGTGATTAAGAGCTCTGTCAAATTTCCGTCTTCCCCTGTACGCATGGGAATAGCTGTGCAACATTCGGTGGCTTTGATCATAATACAAACTCCTTGTTCATCAGCCATCATCATCTCGATAGCTAATCTATTTTGCATTGTCATTAGCGAGGTGGCGTGCAGTTGTTCGGTTAAGGCTCCTACTGCTGCCAATGTCCAGTTCAGGTATCTTTGCTGATTATACCACAAGTAATTAATCCACTGCACCTCCTGGAACCTAGAACAAATTTTTGGAGTAACCCCGAACAGAGCCAATACCCATCCCCATTTATCCGCATCTTCATCTGCTTTAACTCTGCTACTGTCTATGGCTTCTAACTGTCGGGGTATCCCTTCTGGTATCCCGTTTCTTACTGTGATGTTGTAGTCTGTTTTAAACGTCATTATTCCTCTTTTCTTACGAAGTTTCTGTGGCATGGGTTGTATTGAATTTGGCATTTCAATTACTGTTATAGCTCCTGTGAGCATCACAGGAGCACAAAGGCCCTTCCAATTAGGGGACAGCGATGACAGGAGTTTCCTTCTTTGTCCTCATATCCAAAAGATGTCAGCTAAGGGTACCGTTCCCTTAGCTAAATTTGGAGTAGATACCCATGAAGCATGGGTGAGATTCAGTCCAATTACAGACCCCCCTGTGGCCGGTACTATTTGTTCACACTGTATGCCTGCTGCTGGCAGGGTGTGACAGACGGTAATGTTCCATGCTGTTTTGGCCGGTTTGTATTCTTGCTGCTTTTGCATACACTGTATGTGGTGTTTTGGCTGGGTCGTCCCTACCTGCCAATCGCTTATGTATTGTGCTACTAAGCCTTTAGCTATACAGAATGGGTGTATCATCCCTTTCTCTATTTTAATCATAGGTGGAACGGTTCCTTCTGTACTTAGGGGCACTGGACAAAGTTTACTGTCGGCAGCATATTTTTCATCACCTACTGCCATTTTCATAACACATTGTGTATAGCATTCTGCTTGGTCTGAGTTATGTTGGGGACTCCTATAACAGTTGTTGATATCAGGTAGGGGTTTAGCCTGAGGTATTACACCTTTCCGGTGACAGGCTATGCAAGGCTTTTCACTGATCTGCCTAGCCGAAAATTTCAACCATTGGTAAAATAAATTGGTCTTCAACCCTTGTGTGCGGGCTAGGTCTGTACTGGGATCCCATCTCCCTAAGTGACTGCTTGTTTCTAGGCTTCTAATTGTCCTCTTTTTCCTTGGTTTGATTTTTACCCATTTTGTGGCTTCATGTACTGTAACAGTTACGTCTTGCTTGGTTTCCCTGCATCCTCTTTTATCACAAATTACCTCTATGTTGAGTGTTCCCTCCTCTTCACATTTGATGCTAATGGCTTCGCCTAATATGTAATCCCCCAGCTTTCCCTGTATTCCTATGTTCTTGTAGGCTTTTGATTTAATGTATACCAAATTATATGTTTTTCCTGTGTTTAGAATGCCTTGTTTAGCTGCTATTGCGGCCATGGCCACGGCACAGTCCGTTGTATGTTTTGGATGTCTATTTTCTCCCATACTGACCACCAGTAGTATTGTCAATCCCTTGAATAATTCCTTAATCATTGCTCTGATGACTGTTGAGATGTGCTACTAGATGTGCTACTAAGTGAGCCGTCACTAGATGAGCTGTCACTAGGGATGTGTGGTGTATCTGTGCTTTGTCTGGGTTGTACTTCCTGCGGTTCTTCTGTCGGTAAATCTACTGAGTTGCTGTCCGAGTCTGATGTCTCCTGTGGCCTGTCTATCTGTCGGTCTGTATTTCTGTCTGTCTGTTGGCCTACGTCTCCAGTTGTCTCTGAGTCTGCATCTGAGTCTGTCGCTGCTCTATCTGGCAGGGATCCACTACTCTCTGAAGCTGTGCGTCGTCTTTGTTCAATCAGTCTCTGTGAGCGCCTTGGCCGGTGTTCGCCTGGCTGCAGGGAGGCGTGGCCTTCCCTCGGTGCTTCTTCTGGCTGCAGGGAGGCGTGGCCGTCCCTCGGTGCTGCTGTAGGGTCTCTGGCTTCTCCTGCTTCCCCCCTTGGCCCGGCGGCTCTGCCAAGACGAGCTTGCCGAGGCCGCAGGGGCACTGGGCCACCAACCCTACAGCAGTGGTTTAAATGAAACCAAGTGTCCTTACCGTCTACTTTGACTGCTGTACGTGAGGCAAGAATAACTTTAAAAGGACCTTCTCGGCGGGGCCTGTCCCACTTCTTTTTGAACACCTTGACGTAAACCAGATCACCAGGCTGGATGCTCTGATTTTCGAGTGGAATCTCTGCTTCTCTGTCTTCTGTAGCACCTTTGACCTGCAAAAAGATAGTTTTGTGTATTTGGGTTAACTGTCTCAGATAATTATGCCATTCGTCTTGTAGCTGCTCCAGCGATGGTCCTTCGTAGGGTCCTCTCAGGTATGGAATAGGCATCGGCCGACCTGTAAGAGCTTCAAATGGTGTCAAATGGGTTAGTCGGTTAGTTTGTGAGCGCATTGACAATAAAGCAAGCGGCAACGCATCCAGCCAGGTTAGTTTGCCATTGCTGTCTGCTATGATTTTTGCTAGTTTGTTCTTTAAAATGCCATTAGCCCGTTCCACCGCCCCATTTGATTGGGGGTGATAAACACACCCAAACTTCTGTTTGATACCCAATTGTTTGAATGTTTCTTGTGTAACCTTGGCTACAAAAGCCCTACCGTTGTCAGATGAGATAGTATCTGGAATGCCAAATCTTGGAAAGACGTCTCGGCACAAGAATTTGGCTACCGTTTTATGGTCTTGATTTGCAGAGGCTACTGCCTCAATCCATCGGCTGAATCTGCATATCACTACCAAAACATATCTCATCCGTTTAACTCGATTTTCAGCTCCCATGTCTATGAAATCCATCATAAGATGTCTGAATGGCCCATCAGGGACCGGAATGTGGGCTAAAGGGGCTGTGAATGATTTCCGGACATTGTACTGTGCACATACCTCACACTCATTCAACAAACGGTCCACTGTTGCTGCCATATATGGTGACCACCAGACAGCTTTTAGTTTGTTCATAATTTGGACTCGCGAACAATGATCGGGTCCGTGGGCCCAAATGATTGCATGTCGTAATAAATTGGTGGGTAACACAAAATGTCCATGACTACTGCGCCACAGCTTGTCCGCTGGCCCCTGACTGCGTGTCTCAATAGCGCCTCGTTTAACCCACATTCGTTTTTCTTCTCCACTGGCCCTACTTTGAGCCACTATCAGTGCGTCAAGTGAAACCAGTGGGGCACAATCTTGGATGGTTAGCAGGGGAAACATATTTTCTCCTTGTGCTCCTTTGCGCGCTGCGTCATCTGCTAGGTTGTTACCTTGAGCTATGATGTTATTATTCTTTTGATGACCTGCACATTTAATGATGGCTATCTCAGACGGTAATTGGAGAGCTTGTAACAGTTGGGAAATCGCTTCTCCATGAGTGACAGGGGTGCCATCTGCTCTCAGGAATCCCCTTTGTTTCCAAATGTTTGCATGTACATGACATACGCCATAAGCGTAGGCTGAGTCTGTGTAGATATTAACACGTTGATCTTTAGCTATCTGGCAAGCCATAGTTAAGGCTTTGATTTCTGCCAGTTGGGCTGAACAAGGCTGATCAATTCCTTGGGACTCCAGTAATTCAAAGGTCTCGCCATCCGTGTTTAGTTTAACAATCCCCATACCCGCATGCAATCCCGCGGCATCCCGAAAGCATGAGCCATCCACGAACAGGGTTAGATCTGCATCTATGGCGTGATTATACAAATGTTCTCTGGCTCTCAAAAATTTCTCTGTCTCTGCCACACAGTTATGTGGAGTACCATCTAACGGTGTGGTCAATTTGGTGGCGGGATTCACCGTGTGACAACGTTGTATTGTTATTTCTGGGGCGGACAACACAACTTCATATCCAGTGCGTCTAAGCTTGTGTTAAGACAAAACGTTGACTGGTTAGCAGAGCATGTAACTGATGCGACGTGTACAACGTTACTGCATGTCCCATGATTATGGATGATGCTTTTTGAAATGCAAAGGCAGCTGCTGCTAGACCCTGATAGCATGGTGGCAATCATGTTTCAATATTGTCAAGCTTTGTACTATAATAGGCCAATGGTTGTTTTCCTTCATTTGTTTCCTGCATTAGTACAGCACAAGCATAACCAGCTTTTTCAGTAACATACAAATGGAAAGGTTTCCCATAATCTGGGTTACCTAACGCGGGAGCAGATTGCATGTCTGTTTTTAGGGCCTCAAAAGCTCCCGTTGCCTCATCTGTCCAGACGAGGAGAGCTGCATTGCTTGTTTGCCCCACTGCTCTAATCATGGCACGCAAAGGTGCAGTTTTTATAGCATAATCACAAATCCACGGCCGACTGTACCCTGCCATCCCAAGGAATGAAAGCATCTGTCCCACTGTTTGGGGTTTGGGAGCCTTGATTATAGCCTCCACTTGGCTTGGGGCTATACATCGCGTGGTCCCACACAACTGTCTTCCCAAGTATTCTACTTGTTGTTTGCAGAACTGCAATTTGTCCTTACTTACTTTATGACCTCCATCTGCCAATGCATGCAATACAATTAATGAATCTTTTTCACACTGTTCTTGAGTCTCTGATGCAATAAGGAGATCATCCATATATTGCACCAATGTACTGGGTATGTCAAGGTGTTGTAAATCTTCAGCCAGGACTTTGTTAAAGATGGCTGGGGACAGGTTCAGTCCCTGAGGTAGCCGTGTATACGTTAGCTGTTGTCCCAGAAATGTGAATGCAAACAAATGTTGTGAGTCTGGGTGCACAGGCACACTGAAATAGGCTGAACACAGATCTATTACTGTGTACCATTTTGCTCCAGCAGGGATGCTTGATAGTATAGTATGCGGATCAGGTACTATAGGTGCATCCATTTCTATTATTGCATTGATAGGACGCAGATCATGTACCAGCCGATACTCTTTGGTATTGTTTTTAGGGATAGGATAGATAGGAGTATTGCATGGGCTTGCAGTTTTTATTAAAACTCCAGCTGCCATTAGTCCCTTGATTACTGGTTTTATGCCTTCAATAGCCTGAGGTTTTAATGGATACTGCCTTTGGTGAGGCAGTTTTGCTCCCGGTTTTACTTTTATTTTTACTGGTAAGGCTGTTTTTACTAGTCCTACATCCGTTTTGCTTTTGGACCACACCACTGGTGGTATTTGCTCTAACAGTTTCTCTTGTTGGGCCGATAACACCATCTGTCCCTCTGGTCTAGGATTGAGCTCCACTTTTTGAGCTATAGCCTCATCATTTACTTTTAAATTAATTCGTACAAACTGCTGGTCTTTTGACAGATGTACTTGTGGACTTTCCATGTTTTGCCATTCTTCAACTTCTGAGGCTGTCTTTACCATTGGACCTAGGTCATGGGATTCGTACTTTTCTGAGACTAAAAGGGTCACATGAGGCGTGGCATTTGGCACTTGATACCATTGTTGTTCAGCTGAAGTTAGCTTGACAGAAGCTGCGGCCCCTTGGGGGCCTAAATAAATTTCTGTGGTGGTTATGTGAAACAGCCGTTGATTCATCAATACATCCCAGCAGCATGCATAGTCAGTTTGTTCTTGTCTGGCATCGAACATCAGGGTGACATGTAAAGGTAAACTAGGTGTATATACTGCTTCATAGTGTTGTTCGGCCCAGGGCTTCCATTTTTCCCATTGCAGTTGAAGATTTGAATTTTCTGGTTGTAACTTCAGCCAGTATACCATGGGTTGCACAGGTCGGACCTTGTTTTCCATGTCCATAAGCACCATAATGTTGGCGAGTGCTTCGTCAGGAAAGTGTATTTGCAGTCCTTGATGGGTACACACTATCTGGGTTTGTAGCTTACATAAAATGTCTCTTCCCAGCAAATTCACAGGTGTATTTTGTGAGTATAACAGGGGTGCTTCAATTGTTTTTCCTGCAATCGTTACAGGAAGTGGGCGTGTAAAAGGTATTATTTGAGTTTTCCCAGAGAAGCCGATGGTCTTAATTACAGACCCAGAGAGGGGGAGATGAGCGCCCATTTTCCCTATGCAAGAGTATGTTGCCCCTGTATCCACCATGAAAGGGAAATCTCTGTTTTGTATATTAACGGTGACGGTTGGCTCTTCCTTAGGTATCATCGAAATAGCCAATGCCACCGTTTCCCCCTCTGTCTTCTCTAGGCCTCCCTATTGCCAATAGGCAGAGGGTCCAACCCAAGGTCGGGCCGGACAATTTCTCATTCGATGTCCAGGTTGTCCACAGCTCCAACACTCATTAGAGGGTTGATCCCCTATTGGGGGTGTTGGTCCCATAGGCGGTCCCGCTTGACTGTTCCTGGGAGCTGAGTTTTGGAATCTGTTTCCAAATGAAGGTTGGCGAGATCCTCTTCGCCACCCTCCTCTTTGACCTTGAAAGTTCCGTGACTCTCCTCTCCACCCCTGACTGTAGGTGGGTCCATTTCCGGGTGTGCCAGTGCTATGGTAGTGATAGTGATGCTCCACTGGTGCTGAGACTTCTCCTGTAGGAGTGCTTCCTGCTGCTCCTTGGGGGCTCTGTGTGGCTGTTACCACAGGTGCCTGTATGGTGGCAGCAGTGTTTGCCGTAGGGCCTGTGCTTGCCGACTCAGAAGGAACAGGGGTCATCATTGGTGCCTGGGTCTTTGTTTTTTCTTTCTTGACTTTGGTTAGCTCTCCCAACTGCATCTGCACCAATTTTTTCGTCAGGGATTTTGCTCCATCTTCTTCTTTTTGTTTTTCTTTCTTGTAGATTTCAAGATGGTGACAAATATGCTCAGAGTATAAAGCCCAATTCATTTTTGATAGTCCCACGACTCCATCTAGGGCTTTCTGAACCTCATCTGGTAGAGCCTTTTTTACAGTTATTTTAAACAGGATTTCTGTTGCTGGAGAATGGTTCCATGCATTTCCTGTTTCCTCCGCGCATCTTTTCTGGAATTGGTGCAGGAACGTCTTTGGGCACTCTTCAGGTGTCCACTCATCATCCAATTTAGAGGGATCCAAGACCTCAGGGTACTTTCTTCTCAGTCCTTCCCACATGGAGTTTCTATAGCGATTAAAGGGGACTTCATCATGTTGATTAGTGCCCATCATTTGTGTTAGTCCAACCTTTCCTGCTAATTCTTCAGTGTCATGTTTTCCCATGACATGCATTAGCAAGGCTTTTATGTCACCTAAAGACAAGGTTACCCCTGCAGTGCCCTCTTCTAAGGCAGTTATCCATCTCCCAGCTCCTTGGGTGATGTCTGGCAGCCTGTTGGCCAGCCCCACCATGTCTGTCCAGCTCCATGGGGTATACACATGATGACCATTTTTAACCACCAATGGGCATATGAGGTCTTCGTCCTCCTCTTCTTCTGTGGGGGCTCCATACTGTCTTCCAGATCGAGTGTGACTGACTGGTTCCAGGCAGTCCATCCAGTCGGTTATATTCTGTTCTAAAGCCGCTATGTCTTTGGCTACACATCGTTGTCTTTGCCTGAGTCGGGCCTCTTTTGCACTCTCAATGATGATCTCACCAGAAATCTTTCGGGTGGGTGGCTCTATAATGTGATTCCCTTGATTGGGCGTCGATTGTTGTAATATTCTTCTTTCCTCGGCGTCCCTATGTCTTTGTATTCTTTCCTTCGCTAGCCGAAGTTGCTCAGCTAGTTCTTCATGATCTCTTCTGGCCAGATCCAGTGTGTCACAGAAGCTCTTGTGCCACTCTTCGGAGCCTCTATAGCCTGTGAAGGTCCAGTCGGCTGACTTATGGTGGGAGGGGACGGTTTCAGTGGACCTCGATGTGCAGGCGGAGCCTTCAGGTCTCTCTCTTTATCCTCGTCTGCCTCCGTGTCACTGTTATTTGTGGCCCCCCCTGCTGGTCGTGGTGAGCGACCACTTACTTTCGGACTTGGAGACCTTGTATGATCCATTTGACAGACTGAGGACCTGTCTCCTTGTGGCTCTCGAGCTTTTAGTGTCAGTGTGAATTTGCCCTCCACATCCATGCCTTGGTCCTCTTCACGAGTTCCTAATACAAATTGTCCAGCTGTCTTCCCCATATCATGACGTTTATATGGGGGTGGCTCTGCTTCCCAGCTCGGTGCACTGGCTTTAGTCTCTTTGGATCTTTCCTCTGTCATTTTTTCTCTTTTCTGCTGTAGCCTCTGTGCTTCCTGCTTGAACAAGGCCAAAACTTCTTTTTCTTCAGTGCGTTTTTTGTTGTTTTTTACGTTCTTCTGCTGATCTTTAATTTCTTTTTTCTGTATTTCTACCGCAACTGCTTCACACATCACCGGATCAAATGATCCCACCAAAGGCCATTGCCTGCCCCCATGTGACCTTTTGTGCCACTTTCTCATACATTGGTTGGC
Organism: Thalassophryne amazonica; assembly: GCF_902500255.1. Taxonomy (NCBI): domain Eukaryota; kingdom Metazoa; phylum Chordata; class Actinopteri; order Batrachoidiformes; family Batrachoididae; genus Thalassophryne; species Thalassophryne amazonica. The sequence continues at coordinate 26,934 of NW_022986568.1, forward strand.
CTTAGTGCGTTTTCCTGGATATTTTCTTAGTACTAAGTCTAGCGGGGTACTTTCCCGACCTTGACCTTGAGAGTTACCCATGTAACCCTGACAAACACTATGTGAGATGTTTCTATGGTGCTCTGGTAGTCCCTCAGGGGCTGTCCTGATCCAGACCAATAGCTTGCTGGCTGTAACACCTGTTTTGTATTTTAAACCCTTAAAAGGATTAAATTTCCAACTGTTATGCCCGTCTTCTTTTTCTTTAACTAAATACGAAAATTTACCTGTTTCCCACCGAACCTTCCTTGGGACCACAGTCAGAGTCAACCTAGGAAACAGTTCTTCACCTGGATCGGTTGGTAGTGTTACTAAATGATTTAATGGTATGCTAAGTTCTTTATTAGGGTCAGCACAAAGCAGCTCCAGCCACGGGGTTAAACCCTGATGCCACAGACGTCTTATCAGCAGCTCCCAATTAATTAGAGGGAATTGTTCTTTCTTTTGCTTCAGATTGATTACCTTAGTAATCTGCCATAATTTCTGATTGATCTCTTGTTCGTCCTGCCAATGTTCTGCTCCTACCCTGTCAAAATAGGTCCTTTCCAGCCAAAAATGTGTCCTGATTCCCTGGGTTTCGATGTCTCCGTCAGTCAAGTAATGTTCTGGGAGTATTATTTCATCATCACTTAAGTCTCCCATCAATGACTGTCCCAAGCATTGATCAGTCTGTCAGCTTTTTCACTATAATCTAAGCTTTATCTCTTTTGATTTATAACCAATTTTATTTATTTAATCCTCTTACAACCCTAACACTTCCTAATGTCTTTGCTCCCGACTTTCTATTTTCCTTCTAATTTTTTAACTTTCTGCTTCTAGTCTTTTTCTGCTATATTTGTTTATTAGTTTTCTTTCTTTGAAATAATATATTTACATAGCACTCTTCTCC
>NW_022986569.1:0-27781 GCF_902500255.1 Thalassophryne amazonica
ATATATATATATATATATATATACATATATATATATACACACACACACTCAACAAAAATATAAACGCAACACTTTTGGTTTTGCTCCCATTTTGTATGAGATGAACTCAAAGATCTAAAACTTTTTCCACATACACAATATCACCATTTCCCTCAAATATTGTTCACAAACCAGTCTAAATCTGTGATAGTGAGCACTTCTCCTTTGCTGAGATAATCCATCCCACCTCACAGGTGTGCCATATCAAGATGCTGATTAGACACCATGATTAGTGCACAGGTGTGCCTTAGACTGCCCACAATAAAAGGCCACTCAGAAAGGTGCAGTTTTATCACACAGCACAATGCCACAGATGTCGCAAGATTTGAGGGAGCGTGCAATTGGCATGCTGACAGCAGGAATGTCAACCAGAGCTGTTGCTCGTGTATTGAATGTTCATTTCTCTACCATAAGCCGTCTCCAAAGGCGTTTCAGAGAATTTGGCAGTACATCCAACCAGCCTCACAAACGCAGACCACGTGTAACCACACCAGCCCAGGACCTCCACATCCAGCATGTTCACCTCCAAGATCGTCTGAGACCAGCCACTCGGACAGCTGCTGAAACAATCGGTTTGCATAACCAAAGAATTTCTGCACAAACTGTCAGAAACCATCTCAGGGAAGCTCATCTGCATGCCCGTCGTCCTCATCGGGGTCTCGACCTGACTCCAGTTCGTTGTCGTAACCGACTTGAGTGGGCAAATGCTCACATTCGCTGGTGTTTGGCACGTTGGAGAGGTGTTCTCTTCACGGATGAATCCCGGTTCACACTGTTCAGGGCAGATGGCAGACAGCAGTGTGGTGTCGTGTGGGTGAGTGGTTTTCTGATGTCAATGTTGTGGATCGAGTGGCCCATGGTGGCGGTGGGGTTATGGAATGGGCAGGCGTCTGTTATGGACAAAGAACACAGGTGCATTTTATTGATGGCATTTTGAATGCACAGAGATACCGTGACGAGATCCTGAGGCCCATTGTTGTGCCATACATCCACGAACATCACCTCATGTTGCAGCAGGATAATGCACGGCCCCATGTTGCAAGGATCTGTACACAATTCTTGGAAGCTGAAAATGTCCCAGTTCTTGCATGGCTGGCATACTCACCGGACATGTCACCCATTGAGCATGTTTGGGATGCTCTGGACCGGCGTATACAACAGTGTGTACCAGTTCCTGCCAATATCCAGCAACTTCGCACAGCCATTGAAGAGGAGTGGACCAACATTCCACAGGCCACAACTGACAACCTGATCAACTCTATGCCAAGGAGATGTGTTGCACTGCATGAGGCAAATGGTGGTCACACCAGATACTGACTGGTATCCCCCCCCCAATAAAACAAAACTGCACCTTTCAGAGTGGCCTTTTATTGTGGACAGTCTAAGGCACACCTGTGCACTAATCATGGTGTCTAATCAGCATCTTGATATGGCACACCTGTGAGGTGGGATGGATTATCTCAGCAAAGGAGAAGTGCTCACTATCACAGATTTAGACTGGTTTGTGAACAATATTTGAGGGAAATGGTGATATTGTGTATGTGGAAAAAGATTTAGATCTTTGAGTTCATCTCATACAAAATGAGAGCAAAACCAAAAGTGTTGCGTTTATATTTTTGTTGAGTGTATATATATATATATACACATACATACATACATACATATATATTTTGGATGGGCTTGCGGGAAAGCCCCAGAGTGCTATTTTGGCAGCTATGTTAGGACTCTAGCATAACTGGTCGAACCAGGAAGTGAAACAAACATAAAGCGAATAATTTATGATTGTTACTTCACTGTTCAACTAAATTTGATTTCACCATGGGTTTAAGGCTCTCAAGAGTGGTGCTTTCAGTGGAAATCTATTTATTGAATAAATTAGCAGTTTAGGAACACGGGTTTTAAATGTAACAGACCAGGACACTATGGGTTACACTCAACACCACATTTTTAGCATGCTGTCTGCAGCTGTACTGAGTGATTAAGACACTGATCTATGGGGGGAATTCATTTTACCATATGCCCATTAAATCAGAAGTCAATTCAGATAAATTAGTTGAAATGATTTTTGTTGACGTTTACTAAAATAATACTTACATGCTGTGTGCCACAAATTTGGTGGGGTTTGGTGCCCCCCCTTTTCAGATATAAACTCAAAAAAGAAAAATTCCAAGATAATTATGTCAGCTATGTTATCGCAGTTATTTAATCAATATATATATATATATATATATAGACACAATCGTTTTATATTTCTTCCCTGCACATAGGGCTGTTCTGTTTTTACTGACCAATAATGTTGGCTTGTGTAATGGTGACCCCTTTTCATGAAGTGACCCATAATCAAATATGGTGAAATATCATATGTGGCAACACCAAGTGCACAAACATGCAGCACAGCTGTAGGATAAAACCTCACTAAACAACAACCTGAACAACTTGACCTAGTTCCACACAAAAATGTGCATAAACAAAAACATCAAGGCAAGTATTCATACAACTCTCACTGACCCTAAATAATCATGCGAGTCTGAAGTGTTCATGTTGTGCTTTTTTAGTGTGGCTGTGTTTATTGGACACCCTTAAAAGATGGAATTACCACAGGGATGATTGCTATGCACCAGTTTGCCTGTTTGCTAATAGGATGACCTAAAACTGATTTTTACAAAGCCTGGAGAAATGGCTGCAGCTTGAAATACAAACCAATAAATTCACCATTGGGTGTAGGGAGGAAAAAATATACATAAAATAAACAAATAATAATAATAATAATAATAATAATAATGACAGAGGGTTATTTATGTATTTTTTTTATAATTCTGTAGCATGCGGTGTTCAGGGCCTCAGCAAAAATATCTGCACTATTTGTATTTTATGCAGCGATTCTAAAAATAAACATCACCCACCCTCAATTTTCCAGTCAGATCTCTAACTAGCAAATACAAGAATGAGAATTAACTTTAAAATAATCATGCGGTTTAAAAAAAAAAAAAGCCCCAACAGCTACTGAAGCATCAACAACTGGATAGTCTACACTAACCCAAGGCACTCTGGGCAAACGCAGATTATCTTACCATTGACAGGTGAAGCTTTTCTGCAGAAAGTATTTACAGATTACAGTTCAGTGATTTTGACTTTGGATTCCAAGGCCTCTTGATGTCACAATGGATACATCAGGTTTGGTGACGATCAGGCCAGCACAACTCGCTTGCAATTGAAATGTTATACGATTGACAGACTATCTGACTCCCCATGCATAGTGACATCTAGCAGACTGGCTGTGTCATGGGAAAAATATACCTACACTAGTTTAAGTATAAACGATTTTGAGCAAATCAGTTTGCAGGCATCTTTACAGTTTCTGCCATAGGCTATGAACACAGACGCACCTTTATGGTCTGGTATGAGCCGCTGTACAGGTGGTTCTGAGAGGCCACCAGTGCTCTAACCCAGTGATTCAGACCAGTAAGCTCCTTCTTCAGCTTCAGTTCAGTGCCCACAATGTCCCATACCTACAAAAAAAAAAAAAAAAAAAAGAAAAGAAAAAGAAAGTGAAAAGGAGGGTTTTACTTACTTCAAACTATACATAAAAAATAGACCTGACAACACTGCATTTAACACGCAGTTTTTTTAAACAATACTGTAATATTTTTTCAAACATTTTTCTGCTTGCATTATGGTATTCATGCAAAGACTCCCACCCACACAAATACTGCAATACAGAGAGGAAGTGGATAGTTGTACAAAGTGCATTATGTCAGTGGGGGTGGAAAGTCCCTGTGTGATATATATATATATATATATATATATTACTGCATTAAAAAAAACAACAAAAATGTCTATGGTGATTGTGTAGCTTCAGCAACCAGTGAGAAGATGAAATATGATCCAGGAAGTCCAAGTGTCAGTGATTGAATTACAGTCACCTTTATACAGTTCATAGGTCAGTGTGGGTGGACCTTCCAAAATTATCAAATATTTCACCAATAAAAACAGCTGTTAATGGCATCATTTTTTCCAGCAATATGCAGGTGTGAGGAGACCACTTCATGAAAAATCAGCAGGCCTGTGAGGTCAACGCTGTGTCATCAGGCTCTGAGTCATGGAAATGCACCCTTCCTTTAAAACCCAAATTATCATCATTTTTCACCAGTATGTATGGTTTTAATCCAATATTCACTTTCTTCAAAAATTAAGTGCTTTACTTAAATTGCACCCTTAAATCCAAACTCTGGCCTTGTAGTTTACTTTAATGAAAACATACATTTTCCACATAACATATGTCCTACTAAACATCTGTTAACATTTATCAGAAATACACAACAAAACCCATCATCTGGCATTTGCATATCATCATAAGTTTGTTATTAGCACGTCATATCTGTCTTTCACAAAAAAAATTTACACCACATTATCTTCCATCTAAACAACAGCAACACACGCAGAAGAATTACACAGTAGGCATTTCAAAGTAGGGCAACACGGTTGCTTAGTGGCTAGCACTGTTGCCTCACAGCAAGAAGGTCATGGGATCGATTCCGACCTGTGGCCTTTCTGTTTGGAGTTTGCATGTTCTCCCCGTTTTTGCATGGGTTCTCTCTGGGTGCTCCGGCTTCCTCCCACATCCAAAGACATGCAGGCTAGGTGTATTGGAAACTTTAAATTGTCCGTAGGTGTGCGTGAGGATGCAAATGTGTTTGTTTGTCTAAATGTGGCCTTGCGACAGACTGGCATCCTGTCCAGGGTGTTGAGATAGGCTCCAGTTCCCCATGACCCTTAATTGGAGTAAGCGAATGATGTGAGTGAGGGCTGCAAAGTAGTATTTTTTTTTTTTGGGAGATTTGGCAAGCTCATATATATATATATATATATACATATATATACATATATATACATATATATATATATATATATATATATACATATATATATATACATATATATATATATATATATATATATTTATTTATTTAGAAAGCTTATGAAATGAGGAAAGGAAAAAAAAAGTTGACTTTTTTCCCCCCTAAAGGTTGTTATGGTCGCCATCTTGGATTTCAAAACCTTCAGAAATTAACTTTTCAGTTTCTTGACTTCTGGTTATTTGTGGGTCAACTTCATGGTACACAGTTAACAAATAAGAGCACCATTCTTGGTTTAAGAGTTCATAAAGTTGATCACAAACTCCGAGAAGGATTGCAAACATTTTTCTTTTTAAATAATTGACAATGAGAAATATCTGGATCTGATTAGTAAGGAAAAAATCCCCACATGAATCAGGTTCTTATGCTCCATAAGACATTGACATCACTATGCGCAATTAAAAATACAAAATGGGAGCACACAATATTACTGTTCATCATCTTCAGTAATTTGTAATTAGCAGCTCTGACCCCAAAAAAAGAAAAACAACAACAAAAAACCCACACAGTTATTCCCTATCCCAAGAACCATTTCTGTACAAAATTCTTATTTAGTCACTTCAATCATGATCATTGCTTAACCAGAAATCCAGAAAGGTAAACATTATTTTTTAAAGGTTTACATTTTTAAAAATCCAAGATAGCCACCATAAACGCTTTTGGAAAAAATGGAAATGTTTTTTGGATTCCTCATTTCATAAGCTTTTTAAACATGTAGTTTACTAAATATTCAAAAACATTAACAAAATTACACAACGAACCTAACAATTTCGGAAGGTTGCAAAATTTGGAAATCCAACATGGTGACCATAAGTTTCGAAAAAGTGGAAACATTGTTTTTTGGTTTCCTCATTTTATAGCTTTCTAAAAAGGTAGTTTTCCCAAATACAACCCCAAAATTTTATGAGCATTTAATTTACTACACAAGGAACCTGCTTAATACTTAATCGCAATTGTTTAGCATTTTGGGATGATGGTGCACTGACAACTTTATATTTTAATTATTTACTCATTTGTTAGTATCAGCTCCTCTCCAACATGTTGACTTTCACTGAAACAAATGTGGTGGCCATTTCTTCCACTATGAATACAAAATGTAAGTGTTGAAATAACCCCACCACTTTTCAGTGTCTATTACGTTTACGTAACCTGCCTTTGATTAAAGATGGAAGGGGAGATCTGGTCGGTGATCTGGATCTAGACCAAAATGGCTCTTTCTTGTCTAAAGGCCTACGTCTACACCAAAAGTTACTATAATCCAATCATTTTCTTTTCAGATAGTCTGCTGATGAACTACCTAACTGACAGCCAGACAGACATAAAAATGGCAACATATGAACATATCCTCCTTGGTGGTGATATCAGATTCAGTTCTGCCTAAAAAAATGAAAAAAAAAAAAAAAAAAAAAAAAAAACTATTCCCTGTCCCAAGGACCATTTCTATACAAAAATCACATTTTCTACCAAACAAATACTACATTACCAATTTCATCTGCAGTATGCGTCAAGGAGCAAAATCAGATATTTGTGCAGAAAGTTAATATACAGTGCATTGGGAAAGCGTTCACAGCGCTTCACTTTTTCCACATTTTATTATGTTACAGCCTTATTCCGAAATGGATGAAATAAATTTTTTTCTTCAAAAATTCTGCACACAACACCCCATAATGACAATGTGAAACCTTTCTTTTTTAGTTTTGCAAATTTATTAAAATAAAAACTAAGAAACCATATAGGTATTCACAGCCGTTGCCATGAAGCTCAAAACTGAGCTCAGGTGCATCCTGTTTCCACAGATCATCCTTGAGATGTTTCTACAGCTTAATTGGAGTCCACCTGGGGTAAATTCAGTTGACTGGGCATGATTTGGAAAGGCACACACTTGTCTACATATAAGGTCACACAGTTTGACAGTGCATGTCAGAGCACAAACCAAGCATGAAGTCAATGGAATTGTCTGTCGACCTCCAAGACAGGACTGTCTCAAGGTGTAAATCTGGGGAAGGGCACAGAAACATTTCTGCTGCTTTGAAGGTCCCAATGAGCACAGTGGGCTCCATCATCTGTAAATGGAAGAAGTTCAGATCCACCAGGACTCTTCCTAGAGCTGGTCACCCGTCTAAACTGAGCAATCGGGGGAGAAGGGCTTTGGCCATGAAGGTGACCAAGAACCTGATGGTCACTCTGTCAGACCTCAAGCAATCTTCTGTCAAGAGAGGAGAACCTTCCAGAAGGACAACAATCTCTGCATAGGCCAGACAGAAACCACTAAAAGGCACATGACAGTCCCCCATGGAGTTTGCCAAAAGGCACCGGAAGGACTCTCAGACCATGAGAAACAAAATTCTCTGGTCTGATGAGACAAAGATTGAATTCTTTGGCGTGAATGCCAGGCATCATGTTTGGAGGAAACCAGGCACCATCCCTACAGTGAAGCATGGTGGTGGCAGCATCATGCTGTGGGGATGTTTTTTAGTGGCAGAAACTCAGAGACTCGTCAGGATTGAGGAAAAAATGAGTGCAGCAATGTACAGAGACATCCTGGATGAAAACCTGCTTCAGAGCACTCTTCACCTCAGACTGGGGCGACGGATCATCTTTCAGCAGGACAATGACCCCTAAGCACACAGCCAAGTTATCAAAGGAGTGGCTTCAGGACAACTCTGTGAATGTCCTTGAGTGGCCCAGCCAGAGCCCAGACCTGAATCAGACTGAACATCTCTGGCGATCTGAAAATGGCTGTGCACCGACGCTCCCCATCAAACCTGATGGAGCTTGAGAAGTGGCGCAAAGAGGAATGGGCAAAACTGCCCAAAGATGGGTGTGTCAAACTTGTTGCATCATGTTCAAGAAGACTTGAGGCTGTAATTGTTGCCAAAGGTGCATCAACAAAGTACTGAGCAAAGTCTGGTTATACTTATGTAAATATGATTTCTTAGTTTTTATTTTTAATAAATTTGTAAAAAATAAACCAAAGAAAATGTGAAAAAAAAAAAAACCAGAAGACTTTTTCATGTTGTCATTATGGGATGTTGTGTACAGAAATTTGAGGGAAAAAATGAATTTACTCCATTTTGGGATAAGGCTGTAAAATGTGGAAAAAGTGAACCACTGTGAATACTTTCCGGATGCACTGTAAATATAATAGACTCTGGAACACTGTACCTTTATGGCCTTGAGGGAACCGCTGAACAACATGTTGTGGGAGGAAACCAACGTGCACACAGGGTTGTCATGGGCACGGATTGTATTAACTTTCTGCAAAGTCTGTATGTCCCACACCTACACAAAGAAAACAACAGAAGGAACAACTTCTACAGTGCATGAAAACAGGTCACATCACCAGCTTGCAAGTTTGTGCCCTTAAGAAAAAAAAGGATGAAGGAAAGAAAAAACTATTTGTACATACAATGATTGTGCAATCTGCAGAGCCGCTGTATAGCCTGTTTCTGTGGAGAAAAGACACGGCAACATTACACTACAAAGTGGCACCAAACCTTTGATAATCTTGTGCATATTCTCACCCCTGGATACACAATGCCAGGACAATGCCATCATGACCTTCAAGCGTTTTTTGACATTTGTAGGTGGTGCAGGTGTCCCAGACCTGAAGAAGACGATCATGAAGATCACTGAAAAACAGACATCCTGCATGTGCTGCAAGTTCATGTTTGTGCCTGTTTGGGTAACTATAATTGCATAGAACCAGGTTTGGGCACCTATGTACCCAAAGGGCCAGTAGTCTGTGTGTTTTCATTCCACACCATCACTTTCTGCTGATGAGCGGAACCCACAAGCAAAACCACCTGATTGTTCTGGGAGAAAACGCCTGCAGACTGTTGGCCCTTTAAGGCACATCGTTGCTCACCTTTCCTTCAGGCTAAAAAAAAAAAATAAATAAAAAAAATAAAGGAGTGAACACTGCCCCACGACCCTTAATTGGATTAAGCGGTTGAAGATGACTGAACACTATGCCTGTACATGTTGCTCCAGCGAGGTCAGACAGATTTTCTCTGAACTGGTTTAAAAGCTTATTCAGTAATTCTGTGGGAGCTTTGTAGTTTAAGTATCTTTCATTTCCTGTATGGGTGTGTTACCTTTATAGTCTTGTCTGAGGATCCTGAAAAGAGCAGGTCTCCAGTGGAGTAGACACACAGACACCATACGGGACCCTGGTGGCCAACAAATGTTCCTTTACATTTGAAGATCTGCTGAGGATCGTAAGCTTAAAAACACAAAGACAGGAAGAACAGGAATTTTAGATTATGTAACACGATGGAGAATAAACAATGGTGAAACCCTTAAAGGAGCTGTATGAATTAAAAGACAACAGAAGGTAAAATAAAGAAAACAGAAGAATTAAATGGAGTAAGAAATGTCCTGGAAGTAGAAGAGAAGCAGGAATGCATGCTGACACAGATATTGAAGTGTGGAAAGTATTCCGGGCCAAACAGAAATTGGGTAAGGAAGACACACATGGTGAGCAGAAATACCGTATTTTTCTTGACCATAATTGCCCCCCCCCCCCCCCCCCCCCCCCCCCAAACTCCTCTTATTTTTTTTTTTTAGGTAGGTTGGCAAATTCTGTGACCGCCTGTGAAATGACAAATATGTTTTTTTTTTTTTTTTAACTGCTTTATCCTCTATGGCCACAGGATGGCAACATCTACGTATGAGAAGTTATTCCTGTATACTGAACGCCTTACTGTGATTCACACTACGGGCGAAGGTGGCACTAACGCACCATTATGCTGGATGGCAACAATGGTAAGATAAGAAGACCAACAGCAACAACACCAGCTTTGAATAACAAATTGCTCTGTGTCTTAGAGAACAGGTGAATTCAATAATCATGCTCTCAAACTAAAAAACCACCATATGGAATAAAAACATATTTTCAAAAGTTTTAAAAAATAAATGTGAATTATTGGCCGGTGCAACTTATATGTTGTACGCTGTTTTTTTTTTTTTCTTTTAATGATGCATTTTTTGACAGATGCAGCCAATAATCTGGTGGCTCGGAAACTATGGTAATGTGGAAAATAAGTGGTTTGATCATGTTCTGATTGTTTGAAAAGCTCTACAATGAAAATAACACTTACAGCCCAAGATTCCCATGTTGAGCCTGGCGTTGATGTGGGACAACTCATCCTGCAGAGACAGAGATGATTTAAGGTGATGAAGTAATTTTTCCAAATGCATGGAAGAGAAGAGAAAAAAAAAAAAAAGCATTTAACATACCTATCAATTAAACAATCAATCTCTTAGCATTCATAACAGCACGGCATTTCTAATTTTATATACAGAATCCTCAAATTAATTGTTTTTTCTTACAGCCCAATTTTGAAGCCAGTTTTCATAACACCAGCTGTTTCAAATTCTGACATTTTATGATACACAGGGTTCTCGCTAGGATAAAATTTTAGTGTAGTGGTAATGTCGAGGGAGCGAAGCAACCGAGGAGGGGGATGGTGCGGAAGGGGGGAAGCTTTTGAAAATTCAAGCTAAAAATTGGCCATTCTAGGGGTACCCAAAGGGAAAAGCCAGGTACGACAGCCCAAGTCCCTTCACCATGTCCAGAAGGCTGGGGAAGTTTGTTGACTGGGCAATCTCATTATGGATTTACCAGTACATGGCCCTCAGTGAGGCAGTCGGAGTCCGTGGACATTTTTAAGTCAAGACTTAAAACCTATTTTTATTCTCTGTCTTATGAGTAGTTTTTATTTTATGTTTTATTCTTTTACTTCTGTTTTTAATTAGGTATTTGAATTTTTATTTATTTATTTTAATTTTTTGTTGAACTGTTCTGTGTGAGGCACCTTGAGATGGCTTTTGTTGTAATATGGCTCTTTATAAGCTGATTAAATTGAAACTGAACAACATTTTATTGAGTCTTAAAGTAAATAAATAAGAAATTGGTTACTGGATCCTTGATCTCTGGACATAAACAGAAATAAAATCTGTTAGTTTTTGTCAAAAGCATTTCCTTTCAGACATTATTATTGGCATGAATATCTTTCCATACCTATGAGCTGAGCTCTTGCAGCTGCGCTGCATGTCAGGATTATAAAGAATGCAGGACGTCTCATTTTGGGAGGAAAAAACGTTTTAGTCAATTGTAGTTTATTGTCTGTATTGCAACGTTTGTAAGAGATGTCATTTTATTTACAGCGGCGATTCATTTTGAAGTTATTAATTCCGCTGTCTCAGCAGAGAGCCGCGTAACGTTTGAAGCACGGAACGGAGGACGATTCTCGTTTCTCGACTGCAAGACAAGAGTCCCAGTTAGTGACTTTAATCCACACAAACGTGACTCATGATATTTTAATGGCTTTCAGAGGGGTTAAGAAGCGGACTTACCACTTCTGAAGAGCAGCGAATCAAAGAGCCACGAGCCATTGAATCGAAGCGTTGCTTCGATTCACGCTTCAAACTGGAGTCGCACTGCAGAAACGGTTGATTACAGACGCTGTATTGAAAATCGTAATGGTCCAAAATAAGTGTAACGGTCCAAAATTATAGCGTAACGGGCTGTAACGTAAGTTTGCGCTAGCTATAACCCTGATACATTTTAAATAACAGCACAGTCATCTACTAAATTTAAATGCTGTGCAAGTCAGTGCCAGCATGTCTGATGTGAGGTTCAAGGTTCATGAAATTTAGGGTTTACAACATTGTTTTCTAATATCCATCCATCATTTTCTGAACCTGCTTATTCCAATTAAAGGTTATCTGGGAGAAGGGGGGGGGTGACACACAGACAAACACAGTCACATACTTATATATGGTGAGAACATGCACATGCCACACAAAAAGGATCAGGTCGGAAGCAAACCTGAGACCGCTTCGCTGTGAGGCAACAGTGCTAGCCACTAAGCCACCTTGCCACCTCATAATGCTAATATCAGTCTAATTTTCTTCTCTCATATTTGTTAAAAAAAAAAAAACCTTCACTCAGCATTACACATTACAGCAAAGCCAGTAGAGGCCACATTCATGTTAATTAAAGTCAATCAATCAATCAATTTTTTTTATATAGCGCCAAATCACAACAAACAGTTGCCCCAAGGCGCTTTATATTGTAAGGCAAGGCCATACAATAATTATGTAAAACCCCAACGGTCAAAACGACCCCCTGTGAGCAAGCACTTGGCTACAGTGGGAAGGAAAAACTCCCTTTTAACAGGAAGAAACCTCCAGCAGAACCAGGCTCAGGGAGGGGCAGTCTTCTGCTGGGACTGGTTGGGGCTGAGGGAGAGAACCAGGAAAAAGACATGCTGTGGAGGGGAGCAGAGATCGATCACTAATGATTAAATGCAGAGTGGTGCATACAGAGCAAAAAGAGAAAGAAACAGTGCATCATGGGAACCCCCCAGCAGTCTACGTCTATAGCAGCATAACTAAGGGATGGTTCAGGGTCACCTGATCCAGCCCTAACTATAAGCTTTAGCAAAAAGGAAAGTTTTAAGCCTAATCTTAAAAGTAGAGAGGGTGTCTGTCTCCCTGATCTGAATTGGGAGCTGGTTCCACAGGAGAGGAGCCTGAAAGCTGAAGGCTCTGCCTCCCATTCTACTCTTACAAACCCTAGGAACTACAAGTAAGCCTGCAGTCTGAGAGCGAAGCGCTCTATTGGGGTGATATGGTACTACAAGGTCCCTAAGATAAGATGGGACCTGATTATTCAAAACCTTATAAGTAAGAAGAAGAATTTTAAATTCTATTCTAGAATTAACAGGAAGCCAATGAAGAGAGGCCAATATGGGTGAGATATGCTCTCTCCTTCTAGTCCCCGTCAGTACTCTAGCTGCAGCATTTTGAATTAACTGAAGGCTTTTTAGGGAACTTTTAGGACAACCTGATAATAATGAATTACAATAGTCCAGCCTAGAGGAAATAAATGCATGAATTAGTTTTTCAGCATCACTCTGAGACAAGACCTTTCTGATTTTAGAGATATTGCGTAAATGCAAAAAAGCAGTCCTACATATTTGTTTAATATGCGCTTTGAATGACATATCCTGATCAAAAATGACTCCAAGATTTCTCACAGTATTACTAGAGGTCAGGGTGATTCCATCCAGAGTAAGGACCTGGTTAGACACCATGTTTCTAAGATTTGTGGGGCCAAGTACAATAACTTCAGTTTTATCTGAGTTTAAAAGCAGGAAATTAGAGGTCATCCATGTCTTTATGTCTGTAAGACAATCCTGCAGTTTAGCTAATTGGTGTGTGTCCTCTGGCTTCATGGATAAATAAAGCTGGGTATCATCTGCGTAATAATGAAAATTTAAGCAATACCGTCTAATAATACTGCCTAAGGGAAGCATGTATAAAGTGAATAAAATTGGTCCTAGCAGAGAACCTTGTGGAACTCCATAATTAACTTTAGTCTGTGAAGAAGATTCCCCATTTACATGAACAAATTGTAATCTATTAGACAAATATGATTCAAACCACTGCAGCGCAGTGCCTTTAATACCTATGGCATGCTCTAATCTCTGTAATAAAATTTTATGGTCAACAGTATCAAAAGCAGCACTGAGGTGTAACAGAACAAGCACAGAGATGAGTCCACTGTCCGAGGCCATAAGAAGATCATTTGTAACCTTCACTAATGCTGTTTCTGTACTATGATGAATTCTAAAACCTGACTGAAACTCTTCAAATAGACCATTCCTCTGCAGATGATCAGTTAGCTGTTTTACAACTACCCTTTCAAGAATTTTTGAGAGAAAAGGAAGGTTGGAGATTGGCCTATAATTAGCTAAGATAGCTGGGTCAAGTGATGGCTTTTTAAGTAATGGTTTAATTACTGCCACCTTAAAAGCCTGTGGTACATAGCCAACTAACAAAGATAGATTGATCATATTTAAGATCGAAGTATTAAATAATGGTAGGGCTTCCTTGAGCAGCCTGGTAGGAATGGGGTCTAATAAACATGTTGATGGTTTGGATGAAGTAACTAATGAAAATAACTCAGACAGAACAATCGGAGAGAAAGAGTCTAACCAAATACCGGCATCACTGAAAGCAGCCAAAGATAGCGATACGTCTTTGGGATGGTTATGAGTAATTTTTTCTCTAATAGTTAAAATTTTGTTAGCAAAGAAAGTCATGAAGTCATTACTAGTTAAAGTTAATGGAATACTCAGCTCAATAGAGCTCTGACTCTTTGTCAGCCTGGCTACAGTGCTGAAAAGAAACCTGGGGTTGTTCTTATTTTCTTCAATTAGTGATGAGTGGAAAGTGGATAGGACACCTAAAAAATTAGGTAAAACTGATATAAATATCAAAATATACATACAGTATAGTAAGTTGAAAGTGGTTTTAATTATTAACACTGAGAAATAAAGTTTGTACAGTTTCTCAAAAGTGTGTTTCTTGGAAAGCGCGCTGGTAGCATTCCATCAGCAGTCACGTGATGCTGTGACGTCACAGAATGTAGAGTCCCGTCTTTGTCTGTTAGATTAACAACAGGAACAGATGGACCTCAGCATGGACAGTGACGAGATCAAGAACTTTTCTGACTCCTCTTGAAGTGTGGATTATTTCTGACTCGGATCCTGAGGATGTCGCAGCAGTGATTAGACCCTACAGATTGGAGCGTATCTTTCGGATGAACATTCAACCAGGAGCATTCTGGCAGCGAAAATAATGCCGACGGTGTTTATTTATGTTTATTTCCTTCGGCTCCGCCATAGGCAAGAGACGTATAACACTCTAATTACTGTATATCATTAAGATTCGAGCATGTTTACCGCCTTGTTATTGTTCCAGAGCTGTGATAGTGTAGCTATTACTTGTGGACCATCATCATTATCTTCGGGTTTTGCCGTTTTCGAGTGCCTGGCATTGCATTCATCCATGTTTAGTTACATTATTTTCACGAAAGAATATGAAATAAACGGCGAAGGCGAAAACAACAATGAACATGCCGCCGCCGTGTTTACATGCCATCGCCGTGTTTACATGCCGCCGTCGTGTTTACATGCCGCCGCCGTGTTGCCGCCATCGTGTTTACTACGTAAGTTCCTTGACCATTTCAAGATTATTGTGAACATATTATTTGGGGTTGACATTTTATGTGTTCCTGTGAGCGGTGCGAGAACATGGAGACGGTAGAGGAAAGTGTCTGCTGTCTGGAGCAAATGTGTGTGTATGAGCGGAGCGAGCGGCACCCGGACATTTCGTGCATCACACAACACTGCAGCTTTTGATCAATCTGCCTGGACTTGAAAAAGCTAAAACCTTTCGCCCTTGTGTTTGTGCAATATGCTGCGACACACTGATCAGGCATATCGACAAACAAGTCCCTGACAGCTGTGTTTAATCATAGTTTCTGCTGCTAAAAAAAGTGTAAACAACGGCCACCAGGCGCGCGAGCCGATATGGTCTACACGTAGTGACGTATTTTCGGCTTGGTGCTCAGTGGGAAGCTGTTCAGGGGGTGTGAACATTTTTCAGTGGTGGGACGTTCAAATGTTATATATAACGGGAGAACTGCGTCCATTTTCCCAAAACGCTTAGGTTGACCGAATTATATAACCTTTGTTACATGTAATAAGACTATGTTGTCTTTAAGTGTCATATCCACTTTAAACTCAAACACAAAGTTGATGTTAAAAAAGTAAATATAGAGCTCACACAATGCTCACCTTACATTTACTTTGTAAATGTAAGGTGTTTTTTCTAAGTAAGAAAAACAAAAAGAACGCAGATGTTTATGTGTAGTAAATCATAAATCTGCTTGCGTAACAGGGGAACCCATGTGAGGTCACAACTCCAAATTTGGGAAACTGCTATAATTTTTTTTATTCTCTTATGCACAAAGACATGCACAGAGGCCCCTCCGGTAAAATGGCGCACCAACTTACGTTAAGCATGGATGCATCGCGGCGAAATTCCATGAGGTCCTCACTTAGTTTACTCTGGTTCTCATCTAACACATCTGAAAGACACACAAAAGCGAATCAGTCACAATGCCATCCAAAGAATCCCAGCAGGGTCAACTGTTATGTAAGGATTAAACAACTCAAAGCCATGCATTACACGGTTTGAATGCACGATGCGGAGTCTAAAACACCACGACGCGAAGCGGAGTGGTGTTACTCCGCGAAGTGCATTCAAACCGTATAATGCACGGCTTTGAGTTGTTTAATCCGCTTATACCATAGTCCCACACAGTGAGCTAACACACAAATATTTATTTAAGTTAACAGAACTTGAGAAAAATGTGTAAGTATTTGGGACTATTTTATGCCAGTCTCAAGATATTTTCATCCTCGGTAACCGTTCTCTTCTTCTTTCCCGTCTTCAATCTTGTCCAGTGCATCCGATGTTAAATCTCTATGTCGTTGCTTTTGCTGTTCTTCTCGTTTGCTCTCCTCCTCTTTCCATTCCTCAAATGCTTTATTTTGGCCAAAGATATTAAAATTCACTTGGAAATCCATGTTTTATTGCGTTTCTGTCACTAACCTGTCAAAACACAGCTGATCTGCGCCATCTGATTTGCGTGCTGCTGTGGTGACGACCAGAGCGGAGTGATATTACAGTGACTTAACTCGCCAAACTACATGTGCATATACACGAAAATAATGCACGCCAGTTAGACATGGAATTCTCACTGACCATGGTATAAATTTCAATAAACTCTTGTTCTGAAATGAACAATGTTCACACACTAAATTGTTTGTGTGATGTAAATAACACCAGTAAAAGGTGTAAAGAAGAGTGAGTGCAAATGTCTTGGTTTAATGAGTATCTACATGACATCAGGTACATGTCTCAGAGTTTACAGCACAAATAGTGTAGTTCTAAACTAAACTTCGCTGGATGACGTCACAACTCGTGAACTCTGCTAACAGCACAACTGGTCTTTTTGACCCAATGCCAACTAAACTGTTTCAGGACATGTGGGCTACACTTGTGCACACTATGCTTAAAATGATTAATCTGTCACTAACCTCAGGTTCTGTTCCTACAAGTTTTAAATTTGCAGTGATCAAACCTACTATTAAGAAACCTAATCTGGATCTGGGTTTATTAATTAAAAAACTACAGACAGGTATCAAACTGATCATTTTGCTCAAAAATTCTTTAAAAAGTGGTTTCATAACATCTTCTGGATTATCTTGAAGAAAATAGCCTCTTTGAGCCGCTGCAGTGCACATTTAGAATATGCCAATTCACAGAGACAGCACTTACTAAAGTTCTTTGACCGAGACATTAGAGAAATCACTAAGAATGCTTTCTATCATTCTCCATAACATTGTGAAGATTCCACCTGTCCTGTCTATGGCTGACACAGCCACTTTGATTCATGCCTTTGTCTCTTTTAGATTGGATTACTGTAACGTCCTATTCTCTGTCTTACTACAGTCCAGCATGAGAGGTCTCCAATTGGTTCAAAATGCTGCTGCTAGAGTTCTAACTAGGAGCAGAAGATTTGACCATATCAACCAACTTTGGCCTCCCTCCACTGGCTTTCTGTCCATGCGAGGTCAGACTTGAAGGTTTGGCTAACATAACTGAACCTTATATATCAGCCTGTGTTCTGTGTTCTCAGGAGGCAGGACTACTGTGTGCTCCAAAGGTTAAAATGGAGTCAGCAGGTCACAGAGTTTTCTCTTACCATGCACCTGTTCTGTGGAAAAATTTGTCTGCTGAGATAAAACAGTCTCTCTCTCTCTCTGGAGACATTCAAGCCGATATTTCCCTTTCGTATGACTAATGTGTTCGTTCTGTACTTAACTATTTTTTCCTTTTTTAGCTATGTTACTAACAATGCAGCAGGTCTTAGACTCATCATAACTAAATTCTGGGTCTGTTAGTGAAGCACAGGGCTAGCTGCCAGTGACCACATTAGCTTCCCATCTGTTACTCTGTTGGTTTACTGCTGAGAATTGTATTTTGTGTGCTGTTAGTCCAGGCTGATTGGTTCTGCTCTCCCTTTCGCTGTTTAAGCCGCTGTCATTGGTAAACTCCTTGGTTATGGGACCCCTGCTTTAGGATGCAACCTATCCAATACTGCAACTCCACCGATGAAGAAGCCTGACTAATCTCCATATCAACAGTCATGCTTTCTTCATGCATTCTTGCCAAAGGAATTATTGCCAAACTTCTTGTTTTGCATGTTTGAAAATCTTCTCATGCGAATGACCTAAGCAGTGGGTCACCCCGCTGAGTCTAGTCTGCTTGAGGTCTCTTCCTCAAAAAAGGCCTGAAGGAATTTTTTAGTACTTGTTGCTTATGTGCTTGCTCAGGGGGGTTGGTAGGGTTAGACCTTATCCTTCTGAAGTGCCTTGAAGTGACATATGTTGTGATTTGGTGCTATATAAATAAAGTGAATTGAGTATGGAATAAAAATCCCAAATAAGGCACGACTCTTACCAAACTTCAGCTCCAGGTTCTTCTCCAGCTGATCCAATTTCTCAGAGAGTTTTCCCAACATTGAGCGCAGGAAAGCAATATCTTGGTCTTTCTGGGACAGTGCTAACTGCATCTCATGGAACCTAACAGATCACATGAAGTCCTCCCATTATCTTTGGCACATTTATTATTTTTGTTAATGTACTGAAAATTTCGGTACGAGAAAGATCAAATCTTCCATTATTGATTTTTTTAACTCGTATGTTGATATGCATCACTATATGATGGAAATGGTAGCGATAACGAAAAGAGTAAGATCACAGTACTATGTTTGAGTGTACACCTGAGTTAGTAGATGATACAGGTGAGCCCTGTTAACCCGTGAGTTGCGGGGTCCACAAAATCAGGCCGTGGGTTATCTGAAACCACGAGTTAATGAAGTTGACCAAAAAACTATACAGTACAGTTGTCTAAATTTTCAGGGTCCACAAATCGACAGTAAGTAAAGCCGAATCGTGACTTACATATGTGCGAGTTAACGGGGTTCACTTCTATTGTATTCAATTATATCTCCAACTGTTCGCTGTAAGGCAATGTTTGGGGATCTACTCACCTGTCATCAGTCTGCTGCAGAAACTCCTTCAGCCCCTCAAACTTACACACCTCCAGATGGGTTTCATGTGTATCCTGGTTACCGATGAACGTGCAGCTGATGGAGAGATGGAAAGAAAGGCATGCTCAAGGCATGTTTTGGCATGAATTGAAAGTTTGCTCATCAAGAAAATGAAAAATTTTAATAACTGATCAATCATTTAAATCACGTCCAACCAAAAAATGATGAAATTTAAACTTAAAATTTCAGTTTTTGAAATTTTAGCACTGTTCTACAACCCCAGGAATCACCGGCCTCGGAGGATGTTCATTCAGTTGTTTAATTTTGTAGAAAAAAGCAGATCACAGACATGACACAAAACTAAAGTCATTTCAAATGGCAACTTTCTGGCTTTAAGAAACACTATAAGAAATCAGGAAAAATAACTGTGGCAGTCAGTAACGGTTACTTTTTTAGACTAAGCAGAGGGAAAAAAAATATGGACTCACTCAATTCTGAGGAATAAATTATGGAATCACCCTGTAAATTTTCATCCCCAAAACTAATACCTGCATCAAATCAGATCTGCCCGTTAGTCTGCATCTAAAAAGGAGTGATCACACCTTGGAGAGCTGTTGCACCAAGTGGACTGACATGAATCATGGCTCCAACACGAGAGATGTCAATTGAAACAAAGGAGAGGATTATCAAACTCTTAAAAGAGGGTAAATCATCACGCAATGTTGCAAAAGATGTTGGTTGTTCACAGTCAGCTGTGTCTAAACTCTGGACCAAATACAAACAACATGGGAAGGTTGTTAAAGGCAAACATACTGGTAGACCAAGGAAGACATCAAAGCGTCAAGACAGAAAACTTAAAGCAATATGTCTCAAAAATCGAAAATGCACAACAAAACAAATGAGGAATGAATGGGAGGAAACTGGAGTCAACGTCTGTGACCGAACTGTAAGAAACTGCTTAAAGGAAATGGGATTTACATACAGAAAAGCTAAACGAAAGCCATCATTAACACCTAAACAGAAAAAAACAAGGTTACAATGGGCTAAGGAAAAAGCAATCGTGGACTGTGGATGACTGGATGAAAGTCATATTCAGTGATGAATCTCGAATCTGCATTGGGCAAGGTGATGATGCTGGAACTTTTGTTTGGTGCCATTCCAATGAGATTTATAAAGATGACTGCCTGAAGAGAACATGTAAATTTCCACAGTCATTGATGATATGGGACTGCATGTCAGGTAAAGGCACTGGGGAGATGGCTGTCATTACATCATCAATAAATGCACAAGTTTACGTTGATATTTTGGACACTTTTCTTATCCCATCAATTGAAAGGATGTTTGGGGATGATGAAATCATTTTTCAAGATGATAATGCATCTTGCCATAGAGCAAAAACTGTGAAAACATTCCTTGCAAAAAGACACATAGGGTCAATGTCATGGCCTGCAAATAGTCCAGATCTTAATCCAATTGAAAATCATTGGTGGAAGTTGAAGAAAATGGTCCATGACAAGGCTCCAACCTGCAAAGCTGATCTGGCAACAGCAATCAGAGAAAGTTGGAGCCAGATTGATGAAGAGTACTGTTTGTCACTCATCAAGTCCATGCCTCAGAGACTGCACGCTGTTATAAAAGCCAGAGGTGGTGTAACAAAATACTAGTGATGTGTTGGAGCGTTCTTTTGTTTTTCATGATTCCATAATTTTTTCCTCAGAATTGAGTGATTCCATATTTTTTTCCCTGTGCTTGGTCTAAAAAAGTAACCGTTACTGACTGCCACAATTTTTTTTCCTGATTTCTTATAGTGTTTCTTAAAGCCAGAAAGTTGCCATTTGAAATGACTTTAGTTTTGTGTCACGTCTGTGATCTGCTTTTTTTTCTACAAAATTAAACAACTGAATGAACATCCTCCGAGGCCGGTGATTCCATAATTTTTGCCAGGGGTTGTACATGCTTCTGAAAACACTTTGTAATGGATTTAAACCATTTCAAATGTGAGATACCGGTTTTATTCTCAAGGAGATGTTGTTCCCTGTTTTTTGACACTTATAAAATCATGAAAATGATCATAAGATCCACAAATAATGAAGTTAGCATTGACTGCATCTTTAATATAAATGTAACCATGAAAACATCAACACCATTACTGATGAAAATGTTAATGAACAGCAAAAACAAGCAACAGTGACTCAAATGAACCTAAGATGAACTTTATAAAATATTCTGTATGTGCATTAAAATAATCCTGGCTAGTGACGCAGGAAAATAATTGTATTTTCATGTATGCAGCCATGATTATGTTTTCATAAACTCACCCATATTTGGAGTGGGGACATTTGATGTGCTCACACTCTTTGAGATGAGCTTCCAGGTTCATGGTAAGTAGTGGGGGGCAGGAGGGGTTGTTGGGACACCGGACAGGCCTGTAGTCACAACTGACCTCATGTTCTCTGCAAAGATAGAAAAAAATGGCATTAGACATGGAAAAGGATCTGAAAAGACTAATGTTGCATCAGGACTTCAAGCTGTCCTAGATAGTGTGAAGACCTAAACATCAATATACTGTAAAAGCCACACAAATGGTTTTTCTATATAATATTATGAAGCCTGTTTCTACGACTGGATTTTGAAGAGGAGTTACGCATGACACACCCCCAAAATCTGCATAAGAGCTGATTCCAACTGATCAGTTTCACAATATGATGCACCACTTATTGGTTCGTAAATATTAGGCCCATCCTTGGCATCCAGTTTTTTTTTTTATATCAATATACTGGCTTTTGCTGGTCAGGATCTTGCTCTCTGTCCTTAGCCTTTCTCGTCTGTGTTGTTCATCCATTTTTTTTTTCCCCAAAGACTTCCATTACTGTGTGGACCATTGCTCACCAGCTGGCTCAGTCCTTTGCTTGTTCTTCCCAGGTCTTCCAGTCAATTGAGCAGTTCTTGTGGTTGTGCTTCAGGAGGTCCTTGCAGTGTTTCCTCTTCAGTGTTGTCCTCTGGACTGCTTTCCTTTGCTTTGCTGGGAGTAGGATATCTGCTTGGGAACTCGGCTGTCATCCATCCTGACGTAACCAATCCACTGAAGGTAGTTCTTGATGATGACAGACTCTATGCTTATGAGCTTGGTTTCACCCAGGATGCTGATGTTGGTAAGGTAGTCTTCCCACCTGATGCAGAGGATACTCCTAAGCCAGCATTGGTGGAATCGCTTGAGAGTCTTCAGGTGGCAATGGTAGATGGTCCAGGTCTCAGATCCATACAGCAGGGGTTGGCATGACAACAGCTCTGTAGGCGAGGATTCCCATCTCATGTCAAAGGTCTCTGTTGTTGAAAGCATGTGTGAAGCCAGCTGTGGGCAGTTGTTGCTCACTTGAGTCAGTGTTGGATCTCGTCATTAATGTCGGCATTTGAAGAAACATGGCTGCCCAGGTGGGGAAAGTGGGTCACGTTCTCCAGGACCTGTCCGTGCAGATTCACTGTAGGAAGCTTTGGATTGACCACTTTGGGTACAGGCTGATACAGGTATGTACGAGGTCTATTAGATAATAAACCGACCCTTTTATTTATTTTTTTTAATTATATGGATTTGAATGACGTGCGATTACACCAATCATGCTTGAACCCTCGTGCGCATGCGTGAGTTTTTTCACGCGTGTCAGTGACGTCATTTCCCTGTGGGCAGGCCTTGAGTGAGATGTGGTCCCGCCCTCTCGGCTGAATTCCTTTGTTTCACACGCTGCTCGAGACGGCGCGCGTTGCTTTATCAACATTTTTTCTGGACCTGTGAGGAATATCCGAGTGGACACTATTCGAGAAATTAAGCTGGTTTTCGGTGAAAAGTTTAACGGCTGATGAGAGATTATGGGGTGTTTCTGTCGGTGTAAGGACTTCCCACAGAGCAGGACGTCGTGCAGCGCTTCCAGGCACCGTCATCGGCCTGTTTTGACCTGAAAACATCCTAATTTAAGGCTTAATTCACCCAGGACGTCATGAGAGAACAGAGAAGATTCAGAAGAGGCCGACATGAGGACTTTATGCGGACATTCCACTGTTTAAGGACATTTTTTAATGAAAGACGTGCGCGCAAATTCGCCGAGTCGTTTCCGTGACGACTCGGCAAATCTGTGTGCGCCACGACAGGAAAAACACCTCCGTGTTGAAAATCATTTGTAAAATTCTGGCTTTCAACAAGTGAGTAACTGAGAAATTGTTTAACAGCTTGGGCATGTTCCAACTTGCCCGTTAAGGTTTCCAACGGAGGTGTTTTTCCTGTCGCGACCCCCCGCGGTCAGGTCCGGCCCGACATGCGACTCTGCTCACATGTTCTTTCATTACAAAATGTCTGTTAACAATGAACAGTTGCAGCAGAACATTAAATGCCGACTTCTTCTGAAAGTTCTCTGACGACTTACTGGGTCAACAGAGCCTGAATTGTGGAAGTTTTCAACTTGAAACGGCGAGACGCTGCTGCCTCGAAGCGCAGATCACTGCCAGGCGCCGTGGGCCGTCCTTACGGCGACACTACCAGACCAAAATCTCTCATCAGCCGTTAAAATTTTTACCGAAAACCAGCTGAATTTATCGAATGGTGTCCACTCAGTTGTGCCTTACAGTTTTGAAAAAATTTTGATTAAACAAAGCAGCAGTCTCTGAGGCATTCCTAAACAATGAAAAGAAAAAAAAAAAAAAAAAAAAAAAATCGACGAGAGGGTGGGCGACTCCTCACTCAAAGACTGCCCACAGGCGAATGACGTAACCGACAGGCGTGAAAAAACTCTCGCATGCCCACGAGGGTTCAAGCATGTCTGATGTAATCACACGTGATTCAATCCATATAGTTTTTGAAAAAAATAATAAGGTCAGATACTTTTCTAATAGACCTCGTATGTGGAAAGTGCAACCTGATTGAGAGGTAAGAAGATTTTATGAGCGCATCTTACATAATGATGCACTCAAAAAGAGACTTTAGGTGTATTTTGGGGAAAAAAGCATGTTTGTTGATAATGATCATGGGTCAGGAGCTGTGTTTTTAGTTTAACCACAGCAAGGACACTCAGAGACAATCAACGCAGACTCTGAAAGTCATCGCACTGTGTAGTCATCGCACTGTGAGACATCTACACTCAAGCATACAGCAGGCTAACCAACTACCCCCCTCCCTGCTCCTTCTCCTGCAGAGTGGAGACAGGATACAGAAAGACACAGGGACTCACCGCAAGGAGAAAAAAGAAGAAGCAAAAAGCAAAACAAAAGACCAGACATTCTAAAAATAAATTTTTGAACATTTTGAAGGCAGTGCGCATGTGTCCCGAGGATGCAGTAAATTGTGTCTTGCGTCCAACCTTGATTTTGTGTAAGGACAGCATCAGCGGAAATCCTTCATAGTGATGGAAAACTTTAACCCCTGTATAGTGTTTTTGTGCCAGTCCTCTAGCCACTAAAGATTCACCATCAAGAGCAGCCATTTTTTTAGGTTTCCCCCATGACATCACTGGAGATTCCCCTAAAATTTCCTGACTGCCAACACAGACAACATTTGAGCCTATATTTGAGTTCATATCCACAACAGAATAAAATAAAATGAATGTGTTCATTTTCTTTCATGATCACAAACCAATATTCATTTAATTGAAGGTGCAATTTTCAGTCACAGAGGTGTCCACATCCTTGTACAGTAATAAAAAAAGAACATTTTATAAAATTTGTTGTCTAGCATGTGTGGCTCTTAACCATATTCAAAGGAAACACTGGAAACTTTCTTTTAGTACTTACTTCCGTGTGGACAGTTTTATAGTGAATGGGCAGCCCAGCGGGTCCACTTCAAACGGCCCAGGTTTTCCAGCCACTGTTGTATTTGAGGCGCTGGCTTCACCTGCACCACTTGCTGTGGATCTGCAGCCATATTTACAGTGGATGAACAGTTCGCCGATCTGCTCTGCTACTGCGATGTTGTTCACCACGACTGTGAGCTTAGCTGCATCCACTGGGCACTTATCTGTAAGATGATTTCAGGTTAAACCAATGGAACTTTAAAATTTAGCAGAATTTTCTACATAATTGTAGAATTATATCAACTGAGTAATAAATCAATCTTTGGACACAGTCCAAGATATAAGTAAAGACTGATGTTACTAATGTTATTAGCGCTGCCTGTCTGACAAGTCAGAATGTCATGAGAAAAGTTTATTCTGAATGAAATCTCACCTGAAGTCAAGGCACATCGTCGACAAAAGGTGTGCTGAGAAAGGAGGAAAAACACATCGGGTACCATTTTAATTACTTCAATTAAATGATCAATTTCAATTATTAGACTAAAAACAGTGATTTAAAGCAGTTTTTAAGAGAAAGAAAATACTAGCGCTGCAATAATTAATCAAATACTACCAGCAGCCATCAGTGGTGTTAACAAGTGAGAGAAACTGCAATATAACTTATATATTTATTTTTTGTATAGTTTCTTTAACCTTGTTTTTATACTTTGGCTTGCTATGATATGTTTTTAGGCTTTTCATTAAGTGATGTTTTAATTCATTTTGCTTTTTATCATGGGGTTGTCTGTTGTTCTTTTAGCCTTAGCACTGTCACCACTTTGTCTTTTTCTGGGTTTTTCTGTGTGTTTACAAAACGAGATGACTCACTCACTGTAAACCAAATTTACCCAAGGGTATAATAAATCTGAATTGCTAATCAATGAGTAAATTGACAAGTTTTTCAATCATTTTGAGTCTTCTTTTAAAAAATATAAAAATTCTTTGATTTTAGCTTCTTAAATGCAAATATTTTCACACCTTTATTTTACTAGCTGCTTTATGCCTATCAGACAGTAAACTGAATAGGTTGTAGACATAAGACATTTTAAAGTATCATCTCACCCTTTTCACCATTTCATGGACCTAATAACTAATTGACTAACCAAGACAATAATCGATTCATTAATCAATTATGAAAATAATCATTTGTTGCAGCCATAGAAAATACCAATGAAGTGCCAGTTAACCCAAATAAAGACCTTTATAGTGTTTCCCTTTCGCAAGGTACCTTTTAAATTTATACCACTACCTCAGAGCAAAAATAAATTAGAAATTCAACAAGTTGAAACTGTGGCCTGCTTCCGTAGATGTGTCCATAAAAATCATAGAGGAATATACCTTGCAAACTTAATACCCATTACAACATTGGATGATGTTGAGATTGAGGATGGCCCAGTGGTTGTTCCAGCAATAGCAAAGATTTCATGTCTGCTACCTACAACGCATGTGGAATGTCTCTAACCTAAACCTACTTCTAGGCATCTTATGCTACTCTGGAACCACCCCTAAATCCAAACAGTTCAACTGTCAACTCCACTGAGGTCCTTAGTCTGGGTCTCATTAACATAAGATCACTGTCCTCAAAATCATTGATTAATGATCTAATTATTGATCATCACTTAGATATGATTGGGTTATGTGAAACCTGGCTTAAACCTACAGCTGTCCTCCCCTTAAATGAGGCCTGCCCACCAGCATATACATTTAGTCACATCCCTCGTGATGCGAATCAAGGCAGGGGTGTTGCTCTTATTTATAAATCTAGGTTTAGCTTATTACCTGTTGGGGGTCAGAAATATAACTCGTTTGAGCATCTGATTCTCCGCTCTGCTCAGGATATTATATTATGATACATTGCCAAGGTCAGAAGAATAAAAATCAGCCGTATTACTTCGTCATTGTATAAGGCCTTCTGAATTCTTAGATGAATTTGGCGCGTTCATCGCTAACTTGTCAACTAGCGCAGATAACATTCTGATCATTGGTGACTTACCGTTCATATAAATAAGCCTTCTGATCCCCTCTGCAAATCATTTATGGAAATTGTGGATACATTAGGATTTCGGTAATAGATTCGGGACTCAACGGCACATTAGTGGAAATACCCTGGATTTGGTTCTCGCACGTGGTATTACTGTCACGAATATTGACATCATGCCTCTTACGTCAGTGGTCTCTTATCACCCACTTAAGTTTACAGTTTCGCTGCCGTGTTTAGTGGTACAACACGAGTGGTATATCACGACGGCGATGCATCAACTCCTCAACTAAGACAGAACTCGAAGCAAGACTGCCTGATGTCTTCATATTTTGCAAATACCCAGTCAGTAGACAGTCTTGTGGATAGTTTAAACGCAGTGCTCAAAACTACACTCGACATGATTGCACCATCTGTGTTAAAACAGCGCTCCCCCAAATCACAGTCACCTTGGTTCAATGATTACCTGCGTGACCTCGAGCATAAGGAAAGAGGTCTAGAACGGAAATGGCGTTGTTCAAAATTAGAAGTACTCCACCTCAGTGGTGGGCACAGTTCTGATAATCCGATAACAGATTATTATTATTATCGAAGATAACGTTTTCATCATCGGATTATCTTTTCAGATAAATTTTAAAACCATTATCAGACCAATTACCTTCGGATACATTAAGTTCCGATAACGTTCAGTCCAATAACATTTTTTTTGGTGGTGAAGTGAATAAGGTTTAACAGTCAAAAAGGTCTGTAAACAGCTAAAATCGTTCCTGGCTCCTTCAGGCTGTGTGCAACAGTCAGGTCGCTGTCGGAGCTCAGAAGGTGGAGGGCACGCTCACTGTGCCTTCACTGCACGTGGGCCTTTCAGTTCTTCAGCAACAAGGTTATTGCCTCATTTCTGCTTAAAACTGCGCTCTAGTCATCATCTATCTCAACGACAGTTATCTGAAGCTTTTGTACAACAATCATTTCCCCATAAATTCATAATAACAGACGTGAGCACTCTCAGAGGCTGAGAGTTATAAATTTTACAATTCACACTGAATGCAACATGGGT
>NW_022986570.1:0-27725 GCF_902500255.1 Thalassophryne amazonica
AATGTAAATGTTATTAAAAAATGATCAGACAAAAGGGAGTTTTCAGGGAATACTGTTAAGTCTTCTATTTCCATACCATAAGTCAGAACAAGATCTAAAATATGATTAAAGTGGTGGGTGGACTCATTTACTTTTTGAGCAAAGCCGATAGAGTCTAATAATAGATTAAATGCAGTGTTGAGGCTGTCATTCTCAGCATCTGTGTGGATGTTAAAGTCGCCCACTATAATTATCTTATCTGAGCTAAGCACTAAGTCAGACAAAAGGTCTGAAAATTCACAGAGAAACTCACAGTAACGACCAGGTGGACGATAGATAATAACAAATAAAACTGGTTTTTGGGACTTCCAATTTGGATGGACAAGACTAAGATACAAGCTTTCAAATGAATTAAAGCTCTGTCTAGGTTTTTGATTAATTAATAAGCTGGAATGGAAGATTGCTGCTAATCCTCCGCCCCGGCCCGTGCTACGAGCATTCTGACAGTTAGTGTGACTCGGGGGTGTTGACTCATTTAAACTAACATATTCATCCTGCTGTAACCAGGTTTCTGTTAGGCAGAATAAATCAATATGTTGATCAATTATTATATCATTTACCAACAGGGACTTAGAAGAAAGAGACCTAATGTTTAATAGACCACATTTAACTGTCTTAGTCTGTGGTGCAGTTGAAGGTGCTATATTATTTTTTCTTTTTGAATTTTTATGCTTAAATAGATTTTTGCTAGTTATTGGTGGTCTGGGAGCAGGCACCGTCTCTATGGGGATGGGGCAACGAGGGGATGGCAGGGGGAGAGAAGCTGCAGAGAGGTGTATACAGACACACAGACACATATTCACACAGATACACACACACAGTCACACAGACACACAGAAACACACACACACTTACACAGACACACAGACACGTACATACTCACACAGACACATACACACACACTCACACAGACACACATTCAGACACACACTCACACAGACACACACTCACACCCTCAGACACACACACAGACAGACACATACACTCACAGACACACACACGTACACACTCGCACAGACACATATGTACACAGACTCACACACACACAGACATGCTTACACAGAAACACACACTCATATACAGACATACTCACACACACATGTACAATCACACAGACACACACCCACATTCACACACTCACACGGACACATACACGCACTCACACAGACATACATATACACACACACACTCACACGTACACACATGTACACACGCACTCACACAGACACATACACACACATTCACACACATATACACACACAGACACACTTACACACTCCCACATACTACACACACACATACACACACATTCAGACACTCACACAGACACACACATATACACACTCACACAGACACACTCATATACACACAGACGCACAATCACACACACGTACAGACACACTCACACACACACAGACACACACTTGCACTGACAGCACACTCACACAGACATGTACACAGACAGACACTCACATATACACACACAGACACACACTCGCACTGACAACACACACACACTCGCACTGACACACACTCACACACACACTCGCACTGACACACACTCATACACAGACACAGTCACACAGACATACACATTCACACACTCGTACAGACACATACACATTCACACAGACACGCACTCGCACAGACACACATATGTACACACAGACACACACTCACACAGACATATTAACACTCATATACACACACACAGACAAACTTGCACTGACAACACACACAGACACACACACACACACATTAACACACACAGACACACTCGCACTGACAACACACTCACACACACACAGACACACACTCATACACAGACATAGTCACGCAGACACACACTCGCACACACACATACATTCACACACTCGCACAGACACATACACATTCACACATACACTCGCACGGACACACATATACAGACGCATACTCATACACAGACACACACATTCACACACTTGCACAGACACATACACAGTCACACAGACACACACATTCACACACTTGCACAGACACATACATTCACACACTCGCACAGACACATACACATTCACACAGACACACACTTGCACACACTCGCACAGACACACACATTCACACAGACACACACTTGCACACACTCGCACAGACACACACATTCACACAGACACACACTTGCACAGACACAGTCACACAGACACACACTTGCACAGACACATACACATTCACACACTCGCACAGACACATACACATTCACACAGACACAGTCACACAAACACTCACACAAGCACAAACACTGTCCTTGAGCACGTTATGAGTTCGAGACTCAAACTGGGTTCATGTCTGTTTGGTGTTGATGAACGTTTGACCTTTTATTCTTAGCTTCACTTTTATGGTCCTGGGTGATTTCATTCTGACGGCGTCCATTCTTGTGTGTGTGTGGGGGGGGGGGTCTACGAGTGGCTGGGTCCTGAATCCCAGCAGTGTTTCCAAGGAGACGGACCGTGTGCTTGTGGGAAAACGCTGGGGATGTCTTTGGAACTGTTGGGTCTCCAGATGAAGACTGTTGTTTTATCAGCATCCTGGCTGCAAGAGGAGTGGACATGGATACGACCGGAGAAGTGGACGGAGTTTGGGAGCTTGTCTACCATCACACACTGAAAGTTGCAGGTCTGCAGGTGGTACTGGAGTCACTCGTGTCCACAGCAAGATGTCTTTCATGTCTGAGTACATGCTGAAGTTCACAAACAACTTAAGTAGTGACGATATTTCGTGTCCATGAGAGTCTGCGAGGACCGAAGACAGGCAGAGGATCTCCAGTTTGTCAAAAAATGTCTGAGAAAATTATTAAAATGTTTTCAAAAACAATGTTCCTCAAAGAAAGACTGAAGGGATTTACACATCTCCCTCTACAGGACAGAGTAATAATTCAAGGAATCTGGAGCAATTTCAGTGCGAGATGACGACATCAGAACACCCGTGACCTCTGACCTCTCAGACGACACTCCATCAAGAAAAGTCTTTAATCAATAACTGATAATCTGATAATAATTGACTTTGGGACATGAGCGCCTCCCTA
The DNA here is from genome assembly GCF_902500255.1 of Thalassophryne amazonica. NCBI lineage: Eukaryota > Metazoa > Chordata > Actinopteri > Batrachoidiformes > Batrachoididae > Thalassophryne > Thalassophryne amazonica. The sequence continues at coordinate 3,104 of NW_022986570.1, forward strand.
TGTAACATACAGTAATTAAACCCTATGTACCGGCCCGGGCTCTGAGTTCTCAGGGTGCAGGACTACTTTGTGTGCCTAGGGTGGATAAAAAGTCTGTGGGTCACAGAGCTTTCTCTTATCGTGCCCCTGTTCTGTGGAATGATCTCGCTGCATCAATAAAACAGTCAGATTCTGTAGAGACTTTCAAGTCCAGACTTAAGACGCATTTATTCTCCTTGATTCTGCTTTTTTTCTCTCTGTCCGAGGCACTGACAAGACCAATGACTGATCCTGACCCTGCACCCTGGGACACTGGACTGACCTTGGGACACCCTGTCTGTTGCACCAATGACTGGAAGTCATACTTCTTCAGGACCTAACCAGAACTGGACACGGACACCAATCGATTATTTTTTTAGTTCAATTCAAAACTCTGTCTTTGTTGCTCTTCTGTTTTTTATTTTTATTTTCTGCTATTTAAGAAATTCTTGTACAATCTGTAAAAACCTTTAACTGTTAGAATGGCCTAAGTAGTGAGTCACCCCTCTGGGTCTGGTCTGCTTGAGGTTTCTTCCTGACTATCAGCAGAGGGAGTCTTTCTTCTGTCTGTCTGCTGTGTTCTTGTTCAGGCGGGTTGGGAGGTTAGATGTTACTCATGTGAAGTCCACAAAACACACGTACACTGGGTGAGCATACTCCCAGGCACCCTCCAGGATCCTTGTGAAAGTAAAGAGCTAGTCGGTTGTTCCACGACCAGGGCGGAACCCGCATTGTTCCTCTTCAGTCCGAGGTTCGACTATCAGCCGAACCCTCCTTTCCAGCACCCTGGAGTAGACTTTACCAGGGAGGCTGAGTAGTGTGATACCCCTGGAGTTGGCACACACTCTCTGGTCCCCCTTTTTAAATATGGGGACCACCACCCCAGTTTGCTACTCCTTAGGCACTGTACCAGACCTCAACGCAATGTTGAAGAGATGTCTCATTCAAGACAATCCCTCCACACCCAGAGCCTTCAGCATTTCTGGATGGATCTCATCAACCCCTGGAGCCTTGCCACTGCGGCGTTGTTTGACTACCTCAGTGACTTCCATCAGGGAAATTGATGAAAATCCTCCATCAGCTTCCAGCTCTGCCCCTACTACAGAAGGCAGTCCGGTCTGATGCAGGAGTTCCTCAAAGTGCTCCTTCCAGCACTTGATTGCATCCTCAGTTGAGGTCAGCAGAGTCCCATCCGCACAGACAGCTTGGATGGTTCCCCATTTTCCCTTCCTGAGGTGCCTCACGGTCCGCCAGAAGCACCATGGTGCCGACCGAAAGTCCTTTTCCATAGTTGCTCCGAACTCCTCCTACACCCACTTCTTTGCCTCCCCCACAGCAGTGGCTGCTGCCCTTCGGGCCTGTCGGTACCTTGCAACTGCCTCTGGAGTCCTCTGAGATAACATATCCTGGAAGGACTCCTTCTTCAGTCAGACAGCTTCCCTGACCACCGGTGTCCACCACAGTGTTCAAGGGTTGCCGCCCCTTGAGTCACCTAAGACCTTCAGGCCACAGCTCACCGCTGCAGCTTCAGCAATGGAAGCTTTGAACAGTGCCCATTCTGGTTCAATGCCCCCAACTTCCACAGGGATGCTAGAGAAGCTCTGCTGGAGGTGTGAGTTGAAGATCTGTCGGACAGTGGACTCCTCCAGATGTTCCCATTTCACCCGCACTATTCGTTTGGGCTTACCAGGTCTGTCCAAAGTCCTCCCCCACCCTCTGATCCAACTCACCACCAGATGGTGATCAGCTGACAGCTCTGCCCCTCTCTTCACCAGAGTGTCCAGAACATGCAGCCTCAAATCAGATGATACAATCACAAAATCGATCATCAATCTTTGGCCGAGGGTGGTCTGGCACCATGTACACTTATGAGTATCCTTATGTTTGAACATGGTGTTCATTATGGACAGTCTATGACTAGCACAGAAGTCCAATAACAAATTACCATTCTGGCTTTAGATCAGGGAGGCCGTTTCTCCCAATCACACCTCTCCAAGTGTCTCTGTCATTGCCCACGTGTGTGTTGAAGTCCCCCAGCAGAACAATGGAGTCCCCCACTTGAGCCCCATACAGGACTCCATTCAGGGACTCCAAGAAGGCTGAATACTCCAAAATGGTGTTTGGTGCATACGCACAAACAACAGTCAGAGTTCCCCCCCCACCACCACCACCCGAAGACGCAGGGAAGCGACCCTCTCGTCAACTGGAGTAAACGCCAACGTAGCGGCGCTCAGCTGGGGACTCGTGACCAATTTGCCATGGGAGACCCTACCAGGAGCACAAAGGCTCCAGACAACACAGCTCTCAGGTTCATAGCGGCACACAAACCTCTCCACCACAATAAGGTGATGGTTCCCGGGGAGGACTTCAAAGTTTCGTGTCCAAAAAATGAACCTCATGTTGACTTGTCCAGAACTGTTAGCGTTTATTTCTAATGACGACTATAAGTCCAGGTTGGACTTCTGGTCTGTCTGTGTATTTTCTACATCTGATTCATGTGGAGAAGAAGCTTGTGGCTGCTTTGCCGTTAATGTTTTTTTAAGCCTCTGGGTCAAATTGTTTCTGTCTGTGTCTAACTGGTCCAGTCCAAGACAAGGTGGACATGCTGCCCCTTCCACTGGCGAATGAGCGTCGGCCCTGTGTGCTGGTTGGTCGGGACAACATGGCTCTGCCTGCCAGCCTCATCAATCAGATCGGGTATCGGTGCCACCCGTCGCTGTACACCGAGGGAGACCCGGGTGAGAAGGTGGAGCTGGTCGCAGGTAAGACGCAAGTCATCTGTAGGACACCAGGATCAGGTCTAAGAAGGAGACATGTTCCAGGGTTAGTGTGTGTGTGTGTGTGTGTGTGTGCCTCTGTGTGCCCAGGTTCAGGAGTGTTCATGACGCGAGGTCAGCTGATGAACTGTCACCTTTGTGCTGGAGTCAAACACAAGGTGCTGCTCAGGAGACTGCTGGCCACCTTCTTCGACAGGTGAAAACCACAGACTCACACTGACATCACTGATCCCAGTTAACCCACTGACTTCACTTAGCTCACTGACACCTGTTAACTCACAAAGCTCACTGACCCCAGTTAACTCACTGACCTCACTGACATCATTGACCTCAGTTAACCCACTGATCTCACTGAACCCAGTTAACCCACTGACTTCAGTGACCCCAGTTAGCCCACTGACCTCAGTTAACCCACTCACTTCAGTTAACCCACTGACTTCAGTTAACCCAGTTAACCCACTGAATTCACTGACCCCAGTTAACCCACTGACATTACTGACTCCAGTTAACCCACTTACCTCAGTGACCTCACTAACCCCAGTTAACCCACCGACATCACTGACCTCAGTTATCCCACTGACCTCACTGACCCCAGGTAACCCACAGACCTCAGTGACATCACTGACCTCAGTTAACCCAGTGACCTCACTGACCCCAGTTAATCCACTGACCTCACTGACCCCAATTAGCCCAGTGACCACAGTTAACCCACTGACATCACTGACCTCAGTTAAGCCACTCACTGACTGCAGTTAATCCACTGACCTCAGTGACCTCACTAAACCTAGTTACCCACTGACCTCACTGACCCAGGTTAGCCCAGTGACCTCAGTTAACCCACTGACATCACTGACCTCAGTTAACCCACTGACCTCAGTTAACCCGCCCACATCACTGACCTCAGTGACATCACTGACCTCAGTTAAGCCACTCATTGATCGCAGTTAATCCACTGACCACAGTGACCTCACTAAACCTAATTACCCACTGACCTCAGTTACCACACTGACATCACTGACCCAGTTAAACCACCGACATCACTGACCCCAGTTAACCCACTCACTGACCCCAGTTAACCGACTGAACTCGGTGACCTCAGTCAATTCACTGACATCACTGACCCCAGTTAACCCACCGACATCACTGACATCAGTTAACCGACTGACATCACTAACCCCAGTTAACTCACTGACCTCACTTAACCCACTAACATCACTGACCCCAATTACCCCACTGACATCAGTGACCCCAGTTAACCCACTGACGTCACTGACCTCAGTGACATCACTGACCTCAGTTAACCACTAACCTCAGTTAACCCACCGACATCGCTGACCCCAGTTAACCCACTGACTTCACTGACCCCAGTGAACCCACTGTCCCCAGTTAACCCACTGACCTCAATTAACCCACTGACATTACTGACTGCAGTCAACCCACTGACCTCAATGACACCAGTTAACCCGCTGACCTCAATTAACCCACTGACCTCACTAACCCCAGTTAACCCACCGACATCAGACCTCAGTTATCCCACTGACCTCACTGACCCCAGGTAACCCACAGACCTCAGTGACATCACTGACATCAGTTAACCGACTGACATCACTAACCCCAGTTAACTCACTGACATCAGTGACCCCAGTTAACCCACTGACGTCACTGTCCCCAGTGAACCCACTGTCCCCAGCTAACCCACTGACCCCAGTTAACCCTCTTACTTCAGTTAACCCACTGACCTCAGTTAACCCACTGACATTACTGACTGCACTCAACCCATTGACCTCAATGACACCAGTTAACCCGCTGACCTCTATTAACCCACTGACATAACTGACCCCAGTTAACCCACTGACTTCAGTGACCCCAGTTAGCCCACTGACCTCAGTTAACCCACTGACCTCAGTTAACCCACTGACATCACTGACCCCAGTTAACCCACTGACATTACTGACTCCAGTTAACCCACCGACATCACAGACCCCAGTTAATCCACTGACCTCACTGACCCCAATTAGCCCAGTGAACTCAGTGACCTCAGTCAACTCACTGTCATCACTGACCCCAGTTAAGCCACTAACGTCACTGACCCCAGTTAACCCACTGACCTCAGTTAACCCACTGGCATCAGTTAACCCACTGACATAACTGACCCCAGTTAACCCACCGACATCACTGACATCAGTTAACCGACTGACACCACTAACCCCAGTTAACTCACTGACCTCACTTAACCCACTAACATCACTGATCCCAATTACCCCATTGACATCAGTGACCCCAGTTAACCCACTGACCTCAGTGACATCACTGACCTCAGTTAACCACTGACCTCAGCTAACCCACTGACCCAAGTTAACCCACTTACTTCAGTTAACCCACTGACCTCAGTTAACCCACTGACATTACTGACTGCAGTCAACCCACTGACCTCAATGACACCAGTTAACCTGCTGACCTCAATTAACCCACTGACATAACTGACCCCAGTTAACCCACTGTCCCCAGTTAACCCACTTACTTCAGTTAACCCACTGACCTCAGTTAACCCACTGACATAACTGACCCCAGTTAACCCACTGTCCCCAGTTAACCCACTAACCCCAGTTAACTCACTGACCTCACTGACACAAGTTAACCCGCTGACCTCAATTAACCCACTGACCTCAGTGACACAACTGTCTCCAATTAACCCACTGACCCCAATTAACCCACTGACCTCAGTTAACCCACCGACATCACTGACATCAGTTAACCGACTGACATCACTAACCCCAGTTAACTCACTGTCATCACTGACCCCAATTACCCCACTGACATCAGTGACCTCGGTTAACCCACCGACATCGCTGACCCCAGTTAACCCACTGACTTCACTGACCCCAGTGAACCCACTGTCCCCAGCTAACCCACTGACCCCAGTTAACCCACTTACTTCAGTTAACCCACTGACCTCAGTTAACCCACTGACCTCACTGACACCAGTTAACCTGCTGACCTCAATTAACCCACTGACATAACTGACCCCAGTTAACCCACTGACTTCACTGACCCCAGTTAATCCACTGACTTCAATTAACCCACTGACATCACTGACCCCAGTTAACCCACTGACCTCACTGACCCCAATTAACCCACCAACATCACTGACCTCAGATAACCACTGACCTCAGTTAACCCACCAACATCGCTGACCCCAGTTAACCCACTGACTTCACTGACCCCAGTGAACCCACCAACATCACAGACCTCAGTTATCCCACTGACCCCACTGACCCCAGGTAACCCACAGACCTCAGTGACATCACTGACATCAGTTAACCGACTGACATCACTAACCCCAGTTAACTCACTGACATCAGTGACCCCAGTTAACCCACTGACGTCACTGACCTCAGTTAACCACTGACCTCACTTAACCCACCGACATCGCTGACTCCAGTTAACCCACTGACTTCACTGACCCCAGTGAACCCACTGTCCCCAGTTAACCCACTGACCCCAGTTAACCCACTTACTTCAGTTAACCCACTGACCTCAGTTAACCCACTGACATTACTGACTGCACTCAACCCACTGACCTCAATGACACCAGTTAACCCGCTGACCTCAATTAACCCACTGACATAACTGACCCCAGTTAACCCACTGACTTCAGTGACCCCAGTTAGCCCACTGACCTCAGTTAACCCACTCAGTTAACCCACTGACATCACTGACCCAGTTAACCCACTGAATTCACTGACACCAGTTAACCCACAGACCTCAGTTAACCCACTGACCTCACTGACTCCAGTTTACCCACAGACTTCAGTGACATCACTGACCTCAGTTAACCCAGTGACCTCACTGACCCCAGTTAATCCACTGACCTCACTGACCCCATTTAGCCCAGTGAACTCAGTGACCTCAGTCAACTCACTGTCATCACTGACCCCAGTTAAGCCACTGACGTCACTGACCCCAGTTAACCCACTGACCTCAGGTAACCCACTCACCCCAGTTAACCCACTGGCGTCAGTTAACCCACTGACATAACTGACCCCAGTTAACCCACCGACATCACTGACATCAGTTAACCGACTGACATCACTAACCCCAGTTAACTCACTGACCTCACTTAACCCACTAACATCACTGATCCCAATTACCCCACTGACATCAGTGACCCCAGTTAACCCACTGACCTCAGTGACATCACTGACCTCAGTTAACCACTGACCTCAGCTAACCCACTTACTTCTGTTAACCCACTTACTTCAGTTAACCCACTGACCTCAGTTAACCCACTGACATTACTGACTGCAGTCAACCCACCGACATCACTGACATCAGTTAACCGACTGACATCACTAACCCCAGTTAACTCACTGACCTCACTTAACCCACTAACATCACTGATCCCAATTACCCCACTGACATCAGTGACCCCAGTTAACCCACTGACCTCAGTGACATCACTGACCTCAGTTAACCACTGACCTCAGCTAACCCACTGACCCCAGTTAACCCACTTACTTCAGTTAACCCACTGACCTCAGTTAACCCACTGACATTACTGACTGCAGTCAACCCACTGACCTCTGACACCAGTTAACCCGCTGACCTCAATTAACCCACTGACCTCAGTGACACAGCTGCCTCCAGTTAACCCACTGACCCCAGTTAACCCACCGACATCACTGACATCAGTTAACCGACTGACATCACTAACCCCAGTTAACTCACTGACCTCACTTAACCCACTAACATCACTGACCCCAATTACCCCACTGACATCAGTGACCCCAGTTAACCCACTGACATCACTGACCTCAGTGACATCTCTGACCTCAGTTAACCACTGACCTCAGTTAACCCACCAACATCGCTGACCCCAGTTAACCCACTGACTTCACTGACCCCAGTGAACCCACTGTCCCCAGCTAACCCACTGACCCCAGTTAACCCACTTACTTCAGTTAACCCACTGACCTCAGTTAACCCACTGACCTCACTGACACCAGTTAACCTGCTGACCTCAATTAACCCACTGACATAACTGACCCAGTTAACCCACTGACTTCACTGACCCCAGTTAACCCACTGACTTCAATTAACCCACTGATCTAAGTTAACCCACTGACATCACTGACCCCAGTTAACCCACTGACCTCACTGACCCCAGTTAACCCACCGACATCACTGACCTCAGATAACCACTGACCTCAGTTAACCCACCAACATCGCTGACCCCAGTAAACCCACTGTCCCCAGCTAACCCACTGACCCCAGTTAACCCACTTACTTCAGTTAACCCACTGACCTCAGTTAACCCACTGACATTACTGACTGCAGTCAACCCACGGACCTCACTGACACCAGTTAACCCGCTGACCTCAGTTAACCCGCTGACCTCAGTTAACCCACTGACCTCAGTGACACAACTGTCTCCAGTTAACCCACTGACCCCAGTTAACCCACTGACCTCAGTTAACCCACCGACATCACTGACATCAGTTAACCGACTGACATCACTAACCCCAGTTAACTCACTGACCTCACTTAACCCACTAACATCACTGACCCCAATTACCCCACTGACATCAATGACCCCAGTTAACCCACTGACATCACTGACCCCAGTTAACCCACTGACTTCACTGACCCCAGTTAACCCACTTACTTCAGTTAACCCACTGACCTCAGTTAACCCACTGACCTCACTGACACCAGTTAACCTGCTGACCTCAATTAACCCACTGACATAACTGACCCCAGTTAACCCACTGACTTCACTGACCCCAGTTAACCCACTGACCTCACTGACCCCAATTAACCCACCAACATCACTGACCTCAGTTAACCCACCAACATCGCTGACCCTAGTTAACCCAATGACTTCACTGATCCCAGTTAACCCACTGTCCCCAGTTAACCCACTCACTTCAGTTAACCCAATGTCCCCAGTTAACCCACTCACTTCAGTTAACCCAATGACTTCACTGATCCCAGTTAACCCACTGTCCCCAGTTAACCCACTCACTTCAGTTAACCCAATGTCCCCAGTTAACCCACTCACTTCAGTTAACCCACTGACCCGGACGAAGCTATCGAGCTAGCGGGCTACACAGCACATCGTCATGACAGAACACGGGCCTCGGGTAAGAGCAGAGGAGGAGGGGTGTGCATTTTTATCAATAACACCTGGTGCACGGACTCAAAGACTGTGAGCAGTCACTGTTCTGTAGACCTGGAGTTCATGTCTGTTGAATGCAGACCCCTTTACTTGCCCCGTGAATTCACAGCTGTCATGATTATGGCTGTTTACATTCCACCTGGTGCTGACTCTGGCTCCGCCCTCAGGCGGCTACATGATACAATCAGCAAACAACAAACCACATATCCTGAGGCTGTCCACATCATAGCAGGTGATTTTAATCATTTTGATTTAAAGATTGATCTCCCCAAATTCCATCAGCATGTTAAGTGTCCAACGAGGGGAGACAACAAACTGGACAAGGTGTATTCTAACATCAAAAAGGGCTTTAGAGTGAAACCTCTACCCCACCTTGGCCAGTCAGATCACATGTCCCTGCTTGTGAGGCCAGCATACATCCCCCTCAGGAAAAGTGCTCCTGTTATATCCAGAACTGTTAAAATCTGGCCTGATGGTGCTATTCAACAACTCCAGGACTGCTTCGAGTCCACAAACTGGTCTGTTTTTGAACATGAGGACTTGGAGCAGTATACAGCAGCTGTCTTGGGATACATCAGGTTCTGCACCGACATGGTCACTGTGGATAAGTACATCTGTGTTTATCCCAACACGAAGCCTTGGATGACTCGGGAGGTGCAGAACCTGATCCACGAGAGGAACTACGCCTTCAGGTGTGGTAATGAGGAGCTGTACAGTGCCACCAGAGCCAACCTGAAGAAGGGGATCAGATTTGCCAAGACAGCTTATAGGAGGCGAATAGAGGACTGCTTCCAGAGTCAGGACTCTCGGTGGGTGTGGGAGGGTGTTCAGCACATCACAAACCACCAACCCACCACCCTGTTGGCAGACTACAGTGATGCCTCACTGGCAGAGAACCTCAATAGCTTCTTTGCGCGTTTTGAGGTGCAGCCACCAGAGACAGTTGTCATCCCCTCACCTGCCCTCAACAGCCACGTCCTCACGCTGGAGGAACAGGAGGTGAGGCGGGTGTTGAGGGGGGTGAATTCAATTAAAGCTGCGGGTCTGGACGGCGTCTCGGGACGGGGGTTGAGGGAATGTGCAGCTCAGTTAGCTGGTGTGTTTACAAACATTTTCAACCAGTCCCTGAGCCAGGCTGCTGTCCCCCCCTGCCTGAAGTCCTCTATTATTGTCCCCCTCCCTAAGAAGACCAGGATCAATGATCTGAATGACTATCGCCCAGTGGCACTAACTCTGATTATTATGAAGTGCTTCGAAAAGTTAGTCCGGGCCTACATCATCTCCTGCCTTCCCCCTGGGTTTGACCCTCACCAGTTTGCTTATCGTGCAAGCAGGTCCATGGAGGATTCCATCATTATGGCTCTACATGCTGCTCTGTCCCATCTGGAGCAGCAGGGGAGCTATGTGAGGCTGCTCTTTGTGGTCTTTAGCTCAGCATTTAATACCATCCTTCCAAGCAGGCTGGTGATTAAGTTGTTGGACCTGGGGGTGTCCCACTCCATTTGCCGGTGGATCTTGGACTTCCTCACAGACCGCTCTCAGAGGGTGAGAGTTGGCCCTCACATCTCTTCGGCCATTAGCCTCAGCACCGGCTCCCCTCAGGGCTGCGTGCTGAATCCTTTGCGCTACACCCTCTACACCTATGACTGCACCCCCTCTCACTTCAGCAACAATATCATTAAGTTTGCTGATGATACTACTGTGGTGGGACTCATTTCTGGTGAGGATGAGTCCACGTATAGAGAGGAGGTGCAGCGATTGTCGGCCTGGTGTAGGGAGAACAATTTGATCCTCAACACCTCAAAGACAAAGGAGATGGTGGTGGACTATAGAAGGAGGAAAACAGTCATCCAGCCACTGGTCATTGATGGGGACTGTGTGGAGTGGGTCTCTGAATTTCGTTTTCTGGGCGTGTATTTGAGAGATGACCTGACTTGGAGCACAAACACTATGGCTACCAATCAATCAATCAATCAATTTTTTTATATAGCGCCAAATCACAACAAACAGTTGCCCCAAGGCGCTTTATATTGTAAGGCAAGGCCATACAATAATTATGTAAAACCCCAACGGTCAAAACGACCCCCTGTGAGCAAGCACTTGGCTACAGTGGGAAGGAAAAACTCCCTTTTAACAGGAAGAAACCTCCAGCAGAACCAGGCTCAGGGAGGGGCAGTCTTCTGCTGGGACTGGTTGGGGCTGAGGGAGAGAACCAGGAAAAAGACATGCTGTGGAGGGGAGCAGAGATCAATCACTAATGATTAAATGCAGAGTGGTGCATACAGAGCAAAAAGAAACACTCAGTGCATCATGGGAACCCCCCAGCAGTCTACGTCTATAGCAGCATAACTAAGGGATGGTTCAGGGTCACCTGATCCAGCCCTAACTATAAGCTTTAGCAAAAAGGAAAGTTTTAAGCCTAATCTTAAAAGTAGAGAGGGTGTCTGTCTCCCTGATCTGAATTGGGAGCTGGTTCCACAGGAGAGGAGCCTGAAAGCTGAAGGCTCTGCCTCCCATTCTACTCTTACAAACCCTAGGAACTACAAGTAAGCCTGCAGTCTGAGAGCGAAGCGCTCTATTGGGGTGATATGGTACTACGAGGTCCCTACGATAAGATGGGACCTGATTATTCAAAACCTTATAAGTAAGAAGAAGAATTTTAAATTCTATTCTAGAATTAACAGGAAGCCAATGAAGAGAGGCCAATATGGGTGAGATATGCTCTCTCCTTCTAGTCCCCGTCAGTACTCTAGCTGCAGCATTTTGAATTAACTGAAGGCTTTTTAGGGAACTTTTAGGACAACCTGATAATAATGAATTACAATAGTCCAGCCTAGAGGAAATAAATGCATGAATTAGGTTTTCAGCATCACTCTGAGACAAGACCTTTCTGATTTTAGAGATATTGCGTAAATGCAAAAAAGCAGTCCTACATATTTGTTTAATATGCGCTTTGAATGACATATCCTGATCAAAAATGACTCCAAGATTTCTCACAGTATTACTAGAGGTCAGGGTAATGCCATCCACAGTAAGGATCTGGTTAGACACCATGTTTCTAAGATTTGTGGGGCCAAGTACAATAACTTCAGTTTTATCTGAGTTTAAAAGCAGGAAATTAGAGGTCATCCATGTCTTTATGTCTGTAAGACAATCCTGCAGTTTAGCTAATTGGTGTGTGTCCTCTGGCTTCATGGATAGATAAAGCTGGGTATCATCTGCATAACAATGAAAATTTAAGCAATACCGTCTAATAATACTGCCTAAGGGAAACATGTATAAAGTGAATAAAATTGGTCCTAGCACAGAACCTTGTGGAACTCCATAATTAACTTTAGTCTGTGAAGAAGATTCCCCATTTACATGAACAAATTGTAATCTATTAGACAAATATGATTCAAACCACCGCAGCGCAGTGCCTTTAATACCTATGGCATGCTCTAATCTCTGTAATAAAATTTTATGGTCAACAATATCAAAAGCAGCACTGAGGTCTAACAGAACAAGCACAGAGATGAGTCCACTGTCCGAGGCCATAAGAAGATCATTTGTAACCTTCACTAATGCTGTTTCTGTACTATGATGAATTCTAAAACCTGACTGAAACTCTTCAAGTAGACCATTCCTCTGTAGATGATCAGTTAGCTGTTTTACAACTACCCTTTCAAGAATTTTTGAGAGAAAAGGAAGGTTGGAGATTGGCCTATAATTAGCTAAGATAGCTGGGTCAAGTGATGGCTTTTTAAGTAATGGTTTAATTACTGCCACCTTAAAAGCCTGTGGTACATAGCCAACTAACAAAGATAGATTGATCATATTTAAGATCGAAGCATTAAATAATGGTAGGGCTTCCTTGAGCAGCCTGGTAGGAATGGGGTCTAATAAACATGTTGATGGTTTGGATGAAGTAACTAATGAAAATAACTCAGACAGAACAATCGGAGAGAAAGAGTCTAACCAAATACAGGCATCACTGAAAGCAGCCAAAGATAACGATACGTCTTTGGGATGGTTATGAGTAATTTTTTCTCTAATAGTTAAAATTTTGTTAGCAAAGAAAGTCATGAAGTCATTACTAGTTAAAGTTAATGGAATACTCAGCTCAATAGAGCTCTGACTCTTTGTCAGCCTGGCTACAGTGCTGAAAAGAAACCTGGGGTTGTTCTTATTTTCTTCAATTAGTGATGAGTAGAAAGATGTCCTAGCTTTACGGAGGGCTTTTTTATAGAGCAACAGACTCTTTTTCCAGGCTAAGTGAAGATCTTCTAAATTAGTGAGACGCCATTTCCTCTCCAACTTACGGGTTATCTGCTTTAAGCTACGAGTTTGTGAGTTATACCACGGAGTCAGGCACTTCTGATTTAAAGCTCTCTTTTTTAGAGGAGCTACAGCATCCAAAGTTGTCTTCAATGAGGATGTAAAACTATTGACGAGATACTCTATCTCACTTACAGAGTTTAGGTAGCTACTCTGCACTGTGTTGGTATATGGCATTAGAGAACATAAAGAAGGAATCATATCCTTAAACCTAGTTACAGCGCTTTCTGAAAGACTTCTAGTGTAATGAAACTTATTCCCCACTGCTGGGTAGTCCATCAGAGTAAATGTAAATGTTATTAAGAAATGATCAGACAGAAGGGAGTTTTCAGGGAATACTGTTAAGTCTTCTATTTCCATACCATAAGTCAGAACAAGATCTAAGATATGATTAAAGTGGTGGGTGGACTCATTTACTTTTTGAGCAAAGCCAATAGAGTCTAATAATAGATTAAATGCAGTGTTGAGGCTGTCATTCTCAGCATCTGTGTGGATGTTAAAATCGCCCACTATAATTATCTTATCTGAGCTAAGCACTAAGTCAGACAAAAGGTCTGAAAATTCACAGAGAAACTCACAGTAACGACCAGGTGGACGATAGATAATAACAAATAAAACTGGTTTTTGGGACTTCCAATTTGGATGGACAAGACTAAGAGTCAAGCTTTCAAATGAATTAAAGCTCTGTCTGGGTTTTTGATTAATTAATAAGCTGGAATGGAAGATTGCTGCTAATCCTCCGCCCCGGCCCGTGCTACGAGCATTCTGACAGTTAGTGTGACTCGGGGGTGTTGACTCATTTAAACTAACATATTCATCCTGCTGTAACCAGGTTTCTGTAAGGCAGAATAAATCAATATGTTGATCAATTATTATATCATTTACCAACAGGGACTTAGAAGAGAGAGACCTAATGTTTAATAGACCACATTTAACTGTTTTAGTCTGTGGTGCAGTTGAAGGTGCTATATTGACCTCAGTTAACCCACTGACCTCACTGACCCAAGGTAACCCACAGACCTCAGTGACATCACTAATCTCCGTTAACCCACTGACATCACGACCTCAGTTAACTCACTGACCTCAGTTTACCCACAGACATCACTGACTTCAGTTAACCCACTGACCTCAGTGAATCACTAACCTCAGTTAAGCCACTGACATCACTGAACCCAACAAACCCACTGACCTCAGTGACTTCATTGACCTCAGTTAACCCACTGACCTCAGGTAACCCACAGACTTCAGTGACATCACTGATCTCAGTTAACCCACTGACATCACTGACCTCAGTTAACCTACTGATGTCCGTTAACCCACTGACATCACTGACCTCAGTGACATCACTGACCTCAATTAAACCACTCATTGACTGCAGTTAATCCACTGACGTCAGTGACCTCACTAAACCTAGTTACCCACTGACCTCAGTTACCCCACTGACGTCACTGACCCCAGTTAAACCACCGACATCACTGACCCCAGTTAACCCACTCAATGACCCCATTTAACCCACTGACCTCAGTGACATCACTAACCCCAGTTAACCCACTGACCTCAATGACCCCAGTAAACCCACTGACCTCAGTGACATCACTGACCCCAGTTAACCCACTGACCCCAGTTAACCGACTCACCCCAGTTAACCCACTGCCGTCATTTAACCCACTGACATCACTGACCCCAGTTAACCCACTGACCTCACTGACCTCACTTAACCCACTGACCTCACTGACCTCACTTAACCCACTGACATCAATGACCGCAGTTAACCCACTGACCTCAGTTAACCCACCGTCCTCACTGAACCCAGTAAACCCACTGACCTCAGTGACATCACTGACCCCAGTTAACCCACTGACATCACTGACCCCAGTTAACTCACTGACCTCAGTTTACCCACTGACATCACTGACCTCAGTGACATCACTAACCCCAGTTAACCCACTGACCCCAATTAACCCACTCACCCCAGTTAACCCACTGCCATCAGTTAACCCACTGACATCACTGACCCCAGTTAACCCACTGACATCACTGACCCCAGTTAACCCACCAACATCGCTTACCCCAGTTAACCCACTGACTTCACTGACCCCGGTTAACCCACTGACCTCAGTTAACCCACTGACCTCACTGAACCCAGTAAACCCACTGACCTCAGTGACTTCACTGACCCCAGTTAACCCACTGACCCCGGTTAACCCACTGACGTCACTGACCCCAGTTAACCCACTGTCCCCAGTTAACCCACTGACCCCAGTTATCCCACCGACATCACTGACATCAGTTAACCAACTGACATCACTAACCCCAGTTAACCCACTGACTTCACTGACCTCACTTAACCCACTAACATCACTGACCCCAGTTACCCCACTGACATCAGTGACCCCAGTTAACCCACTGACATCACTGACCTCAGTGACATCACTGACCTCAGTTAACCCACAGACTTCACTGACCCCAGTTAACCCACTGACCCCAGTTATCCCACCGACATCACTGACATCAGTTAACCAACTGACATCACTAACCCCAGTTAACCCACTGACCTCACTGACCTCACTTAACCCACTAACATCACTGACCCCAGTTACCCCACGGACATCAGTGACCCCAGTTAAATCACTGTCCCCCAGTTAACCCACTGACATTTCTGACTGCAGTCAACCCACTGACCTCACTGACACCAGTTAACCCACTGACCTCAATTAACCCACTGACATCACTGACCCCAGTTAACCCACTGTCCCCAGTTAACCCACTCACTTCAGTTAACCCACTGACCTCAGTTAACCCACTGACCTTTCTGACTGCAGTCAACCCACTGACCTCAGTAACCTCACAACCCCCAGTTAACCCATAGACCTCAGTTACCTCTCTGAAATCACTGACCTCAGTTAACCCACTGACCTCACTGACCCCAGGTAACCCACTGACCTCAGTGACATCACTGATCTCAGTTAACTCATTGACATCACTGACCTCACTGACATCATTGACCTCAGTTAACCCACTGATCTCACTGACCCCAGTTAACCCACTGACTTCAATGACCTTACTATACCGAGTTACCCACTGACGTCACTGACCCCAGTTAACTCACTGACCTCAATTAAACCACTCATTGATTGCAGTTAATCCACTGACCTCAGTGACCTCACTAAACCGAGTTACCCACTGACCTCACTGACCCCAGTTAACCCAGTGACCTCACTGACCCAAGTTAGCCCAGTGACCTCAGTTAACCCACTGACATCACTGACCCCAGTTAGCCCACTGACTTCACTGACCCCAGTTAACCCACTGACCTCAGTAACCTCACTAACCCCAGTTAACTCACTGACCCTAGTTAACTCACCTAAATCACTGACCTCAGTTAACCCACTGACATCACTGACCCCAGTTAACTCACTGACCCCAGGTAACTCACCTAAATCACTGATCTCAGTTAACCCACTGACCTCAGTTAAGCCACTGAGATCATTGACCGCAGTTAATCCAATGACCTCAGTGACCTTACTATACCGAGTTACCCACTGACCTCACTGACCCCAGTTAACCCAGTGACCTCAGTTAACCCACTGACATCACTGACCTCAGTGACTTCATTGATCTCAGTTAACCCACTGACCTCAGTGACATCACTGATCTCAGTTAACTCACTGATCTCACTGACCCCAGTTAACCCACTGACATCACTGAACCCAGTTAACCCACTGACCTCAATGACATCACTGATCTCAGTTAACTCATTGACATCACTGACCTCACTGACATAATTGACCTCAGTTAGCTCACTGATCTCACTGACACCAGTTAACCCACTGACATCACTGAACCCAGGTAACCCACTGACCTCAGTGACATCACTGATCTCAGTTAACTCATTGACATCACTGACCTCACTGACATGATTGACCTCAGTCAACCCACTGACCTCAGTAACCTCACTACCCCCAGTTAACCCATTGACCCCAGTTACCTCTATGAAATCACTGACCTCAGTTAACCCACTGACCTCACTGACCCCAGGTAACCCACTGACCTCAGTGACATCACTGATCTCAGTTAACTCATTGACATCACTGACCTCACTGACATCATTGACCTCAGTTAACCCACTGATCTCACTGACCCCAGTTAACCCACTGACTTCAGTGACCCCAGTTAACCCACTGACGTCACTGACCCCAGTTAACTCACTGACCTCAGTGACCTCACTAAACCGAGTTACCCACTGACCTCACTGACCCCAGTTAACCCAGTGACCTCAGTTAACCCACTGACATCACTGACCTCAGTTAACCCAGTGACCTCACTGACCCAAGTTAGCCCAGTGACCTCAGTTAACCCACTGACATCACTGACCTCAGTTAACTCAGTGACCTCACTGACCCAAGTTAGCCCAGTGACCTCAGTTAACCCACTGACATCACTGACCCCAGTTAACCCAGTGACCTCAGTTAACCCACTGACATCACTGACCTCAGTTAACCCAGTGACCTCACTGACCCAAGTTAGCCCAGTGACCTCAGTTAACCCACTGACATCACTGACCTCAGTTACCCCACTGACCTCAGTTAACCCGCTGACATCACTGACCCCAGTTAGCCCACTGACTTCACTGACCCCAGTTAACCCACTGACCTCAGTAACCTCACTAACCCCAGTTAACTCACTGACCCTAGTTAACTCACCTAAATCACTGACCTCAGTTAACCCACTGACATCACTGACCTCAGTTAACTCACTGACCCCAGTTAACTCACTGACCCTAGTTAACTCACCTAAATCACTGACCTCAGTTAACCCACTGACCTCACCGACCCCAGTTAACTCATCTAAATCACTGATCTCAGTTAACCCACTGACCTCAGTTAAGCCACTGAGATCACTGACCTCAGTTAACCCACTGACCTCAGTGACATCACTGACCTCCATTAACCCACTGACATCACTGACCTCACTTAAACCATTCATTGACCGCAGTTAATCCAATGACCTCAGTGACCTCACTATACCGAGTTACCCACTGACCTCACTGACCCCAGTTAACCCAGTGACCTCAGTTAACCCACTGACATCACTGACCTCAGTTAACCCAGTGACCTTACTGACCCTAATTAACCCACTGACATCACTGACCTCAGTGACTTCATTGATCTCAGTTAACCCCCTGACCTCAGTGACATCACTGATCTCAGTTAACTCATTTACATCACTGACCTCACTGACATAATTGACTTCAGTTAGCTCACTGATCTCACTGACCCCAGTTAACCCACTGACATCACTGAACCCAGTTAACCCACTGACCTCAATGACATCACTGATCTCAGTTAACTCATTGACATCATTGACCTCACTGACATAATTGACCTCAGTTAGCTCACTGATCTCACTGACCCCAGTTAACCCACTGACATCACTGAACCCAGTTAACCCACTGACCTCAATGACATCACTGATCTCAGTTAACTCATTGACCTCACTGACCTCACTGACATAATTGACCTCAGTTAGCTCACTGATCTCACTGACACCAGTTAACCCACTGACATCACTGAACCCAGGTAACCCACTGACCTCACTGACCTCAAAGACATAATTGACCTCAGTTAGCTCATTGATCTCACTGACACCAGTTAACCCACTGACATCACTGAACCCAGGTAACCCACTGACCTCAATGACATCACTGATCTCAGTTAACTCATTGACATCACTGACACCAGTTAACCTACTGACCTCACTGACCCCAGTTAACCCACTGACATCGCTGATATTACTGACCTCAGTTAACCCACTAATATCACTGACCTCAGTTACCCCTCTGACATCATTGACCTCAGTTAACTCACTGACATCACTGACCCCAGTTACCCCACTGATATTAGTGACCCCAGTTAACCCTCTGACATCACTGACCTCAGTTAACCCACCTACATCAGTGACCCCAGTTAATCTACTGACCTCACTGACGCTAGTTAAACCACTGACATGATTAACCCCAGTTAACCCACTGACACCACTGACTTCACTGACCTCAGTTAACCCACCTACATCACTGACTCCAGTTAACCTACTGACCTCACTGACCCAAGTTAACCCACTGATATCACTGTCCTCAGTTAACCCACTGACATCACTGTCCTCAGTTAACCCACTGACATCATTGACCCCAGTTAACCTACTGACCTCACTGACCCCAGTTAACCCACTGACATCGCTGATATTACTGACCTCAGTTAACCCACTGATATCACTGACCTCAGTTACCCCTCTGACATCATTGACCTCAGTTAACTCACTGACTTCACTGACCCCAGTTACCCCACTGATATTAGTGACCCCAGTTAACCCTCTGACATCACTGACCTCAGTTAAGCCACTGACATCACTGACCTCAGTTAACCCACCTACATCAGTGACCCCAGTTAATCTACTGACCTCACTGACCCTAGTTAAACCACTGACATGATTAACCCCAGTTAACCCACTGACACCACTGACTTCACTGACCTCAGTTAACCCACCTACATCACTGACTCCAGTTAACCTACTGACCTCACTGACCCAAGTTAACCCACTGATGTCACTGTCCTCAGTTAACCCACTGACATCACTGACCTCAGTTAACCCACTGACCTCACTGACCCGAGTTAAGCCACTGATCTCAGTGACATCATTGACCTCAGTTAACCCACTGACATCACTGATCCCAGTTGACCCACTGACATCACTGTCCTCAGTTAACCCACTGACATCATTGACCCCAGTTAACCTACTGACCTCACTGACCCCAGTTAACCCACTGACATCGCTGATATTATTGACCTCAGTTAAGTCTCTGACATCACTGACCTCAGTTAACCCACTGACATCATTGACCCCAGTTAACCTACTGACCTCACTGACCCCAGTTAACCCACTGACATCGCTGATATTACTGACCTCAGTTAACCCACTGATATCACTGACCTCAGTTAACCCACTGACATCATTGACCCCAGTTAACCTACTGACCTCACTGACCCCAGTTAACCCACTGACATCGCTGATATTACTGACCTCAGTTAACCACTGTACATCACTGTCCTCAGTTAACCCACTGACATCATTGACCCCAGTTAACCTACTGACCTCACTGACCCCAGTTAACCCACTGACATCGCTGATATTACTGACCTCAGTTAACCCACTGATATCACTGACCTCAGTTACCCCTCTGACATCATTGACCTCAGTTAACTCACTGACTTCACTGACCCCAGTTACCCCACTGATATTAGTGACCCCAGTTAACCCTCTGACATCACTGACCTCAGTTAAGCCACTGACATCACTGACCTCAGTTAACCCACCTACATCAGTGACCCCAGTTAATCTACTGACCTCACTGACCCTAGTTAAACCACTGACATGATTAACCCCAGTTAACCCACTGACACCACTGACTTCACTGACCTCAGTTAACCCACCTACATCACTGACTCCAGTTAACCTACTGACCTCACTGACCCAAGTTAACCCACTGATGTCACTGTCCTCAGTTAACCCACTGACATCACTGACCTCAGTTAACCCACTGACCTCACTGACCCGAGTTAAGCCACTGATCTCAGTGACATCATTGACCTCAGTTAACCCACTGACATCACTGATCCCAGTTGACCCACTGACATCACTGTCCTCAGTTAACCCACTGACATCATTGACCCCAGTTAACCTACTGACCTCACTGACCCCAGTTAACCCACTGACATCGCTGATATTATTGACCTCAGTTAAGTCTCTGACATCACTGACCTCAGTTAACCCACTGACATCATTGACCCCAGTTAACCTACTGACCTCACTGACCCCAGTTAACCCACTGACATCGCTGATATTACTGACCTCAGTTAACCCACTGATATCACTGACCTCAGTTACCCCTCTGACATCATTGACCTCAGTTAACTCTCTGACATCACTGACCCCCAGTTACCCCACTGATATTAGTGACCCCAGTTAACCCTCTGACATCACTGACCTCGGTGACATCACTGACCTCAGTTAAGCCACTGACATCACTGACCTCAGTTAACCCACCTACATCAGTGACCCCAGTTAATCTACTGACCTCACTGACCCTAGTTAAACCACTGACATCGCTGATATTACTGACCTCAGTTAAGTCTCTGACATCACTGACCTCAGTTAACCCACTGACATCATTGACCCCAGTTAACCCACTGACATCGCTGATATTACTGACCTCAGTTAAGTCTCTGACATCACTGACCTCAGTTAACCCACTGACATCATTGACCCCAGTTAACCCACTGACATCGCTGATATTACTGACCTCAGTTAAGTCTGACATCACTGACCTCAGTTAACCCACTGACATCATTGACCCCAGTTAACCCACTGACATTGCTGATATTACTGACCTCAGTTAAGTCTCTGACATCACTGACCTCAGTTAACCCACTGACATCATTGACCCCAGTTAACCCACTGACATCGCTGATATTACTGACCTCAGTTAAGTCTCTGACATCACTGACCTCAGTTAACCCACCTACATTACTGACCCCAGTTAACCTACTGACCTCACTGACCCCACTTAACCCACTGACATCACTGAACTCATTTAACCCACCGACATCACTGACAACATTAACCCACTGACATCACTGACTTCAATGAACCTACCTACATCACTGACCTCAGTTAACCGAATGACCTCACTGACCCCAGTCAACCAAATGAACACACTGACTTCAGTTAACCGACTGACATCACTGATATCACTGACCTCAGTTAACCCTCTGACCCCAGTGACATTTGTGTGTTTGCTCATATTTGGTCATTTTGAAATGGATGTTTGCAGCACATTTCAAAAAATCTTGGATTGTGGCAACAAAAGACTGGGAAAGTTGGTGAATGCTCAAAGAACACCTGTTTCGAACATTCCATAGGTGAACAGGTTAATTGGAAACAGGTGAGTGTCATGATTGGGTATAAAAGAAGCATCCCCAAAAGGCTCAGCCATTCACAAGCAAAGATGAGGTGAGGATCACCACTTTGTGAACAACTGCATGAAAAAATAGTCCAACAGTTTAAGAACAATGTTTCTCAAACAAAAACCAACATTGAATGTCCGTGACCTTCGATCCCTCAGGCAGCACTGCATTACAAACCGACATCATTGTGTAAAGGATCTTACCGCGTGGGCTCAGGAACACTTCAGAAAACCATTGTCAGTTAACACAGTTCGTCGCTACATCTACAAGTGCAAGTTAAAACTCTTCCATGCAAAGTGAAAGCCATACATCAACAACATCCAGAAAGCTGCTGCCTTCTCTGGGCCCGTGCTCATTTGAAATGGACAGACGCAAAGTGGAAAAGTGTGCTGTGGTCTGATGAGTCCACATTTCAAATTGTTTTTGGAAATCATGGACGTCGTGTCCTCTGGACAAAAGAGGAAAAAGACCATCCAGATTGTTACCAGCACAAAGTTCAAAAGCCAGTATCTGTGATGGTATGGGGGTGTGTTAGTCACTGACCCAGTTAACTCACTGACCTCAATTAAACCACTCATTGATTGCAGTTAATCCACTGACCTCAGTGACCTCACTAAACCGAGTTACCCACTGACCTCACTGACCCCAGTTAACCCAGTGACCTCACTGACCCAAGTTAGCCCAGTGACCTCAGTTAACCCACTGACATCACTGACCTCAGTTAACCCACTGACATCACTGACCCCAGTTAGCCCACTGACTTCACTGACCCCAGTTAACCCACTGACCTCAGTAACCTCACTAACCCCAGTTAACTCACTGACCCTAGTTAACTCACCTAAATCACTGACCTCAGTTAACCCACTGACATCACTGACCCCAGTTAACTCACTGACCCCAGTTAACTCACCTAAATCACTGATCTCAGTTAACCCACTGACCTCAGTTAAGCCACTGAGATCATTGACCGCAGTTAATCCAATGACCTCAGTGACCTTACTATACCGAGTTACCCACTGACCTCACTGACCCCAGTTAACCCAGTGACCTCAGTTAACCCACTGACATCACTGACCTCAGTGACTTCATTGATCTCAGTTAACCCACTGACCTCAGTGACATCACTGATCTCAGTTAACTCACTGATCTCACTGACCCCAGTTAACCCACTGACATCACTGAACCCAGTTAACCCACTGACCTCAATGACATCACTGATCTCAGTTAACTCAGTGACATCACTGACCTCACTGACATAATTGACCTCAGTTAGCTCACTGATCTCACTGACACCAGTTAACCCACTGACATCACTGAACCCAGGTAACCCACTGACCTCAGTGACATCACTGATCTCAGTTAACTCCTTGACATCACTGACCTCACTGACATGATTGACCTCAGTCAACCCACTGACTCAGTAACCTCACTACCCCAGTTAACCCATTGACCCCAGTTTACCTCTATGAAATCACTGACCTCAGTTAACCCACTGACCTCACTGACCCCAGGTAACCCACTGACCTCAGTGACATCACTGATCTCAGTTAACTCATTGACATCACTGACCTCACTGACATCATTGACCTCAGTTAACACCACTGATCTCACTGACCCCAGTTAACCCACTGACTTCAGTGACCCCAGTTAACCCACTGACGTCACGGACCCCAGTTAACTCCTGACCTCAGTGACCTCACTAAACGAGTTACCACTGACCCATGGACCCCAGTTAACCCAGTGACCCTCAGTTAACCCATGACATCACTGACCTCAGTTAACCAGTGACCTCACTGACCAAAGTTAGCCCAGTGACCTCAGTTAACCACTGACATCACTGACCTCAGTTAACTCAGTGACCTCACTGACCCAAGTTAGCCCCAGTGACCTCAGTTAACCACTGACATCATGACCCCAGTTAACCCAGTGACCTCAGTTAACCCACTGACATCACTGACCTCAGGTTAACCCAGTGACTCATGACCCAAGTTAGCCCAGTGACCTCAGTTAAACCCACTGACATCATGACCTCAGTTCCCACTGACTCAGTTAACACGCTGACATCACTGACCCCAGTTAGCCCACTGATTCACTGACCCAGTTAACCCACTGACCTCAGTAACCTCACAACCCCAGTTAACTCACTGACCCTAGTTGAACTCACTAAATCACTGACCTAGTTAACCCACTGACATCAGACTTCAGTTAACTCACTGCCCAGTTAACTCACTGACCTCAGTTAACTCACCTAAATCACTGACCTCAGTTAACCCACTGACTCACCGACCCCAGTTAACTCATCTAATCACTGA
>NW_022986571.1:0-27567 GCF_902500255.1 Thalassophryne amazonica
ATACATTTATAGGGAAAAAGAAAACATACAACTCAAAAGGAGTAGGCTGAAGCTATTGCTTATGTGAGCCTACCCCTCTACAGTATCATCGTTTATAAGCTGCTTCTTTTGCACAAAGCTCTTGCAATAGTTTTCATTATTGATTTTAAACTTACATTTTTGAGTGATTAGCAACACTACTGTAACAAACTTCAGTCAGTAAACCAATAAGGTCCATGCACATGCACTTCACAGTGTGCAGGTGTCTGTCCATAGACCTTTTAGTAAGTTTCACACAAATAGATCATTGATCTTTAGCATACTCTTTAAATACATACATTTTATATAGTCTTTTAAATTGTAATATACTTGTAGCATTTTTCAAATTATCCTGTAGTGCATTCCATAGGTTCACCCCCCTTCTGGTAATACATTGGCTTTTGAGAGTTATACGCACATACTGAACTTTAAGGTTGAGATTCTCTCGTAACTGATATCCTCTTTCTCTTTTCAAAAACATATTTTGGATGTTACTGGGAAGTAAGCAGTAAACTGCTCTGTATATAATAAGTAGAGTTTTCAACTTTATTATGTCATCAAGTATTAGGATTTGGGATGATAGGAACAGTGTGTTAGTATGGTCCCTAAAGCCAACGTTATGCACAATCCTAATAGCTTTTTTGCAGTCTATAACGTGGCTAGCATAGGCATTTCCCCAGATCTCAGCACAGTAGTTTATGTAGGGCAGGATGAGAGAGCAATACAGAATGACAAGAGCTTTTTGATCAAGTAGATATCTGCATTTTCCCATTATTGCTACATTTTTTGCAACCTTCTGGCAAGTACTGGTAATCTGTGGTCTCCAGATAATATCATGACTCAGAATCACACCAAGAAATTACACAATTACACAATCAATTTTTACATCATCAATGTGGATTTTGGGTTGAGTTTCCTTTCTACTTTTCCCAAATGACATCATTTTTGTTTTTGATACATTTAATGATAATTTGTTTCTATGAAACCATTCTGTAATTTTGCACATCTCTGCTGTGATTTCAGTCACCAGAAGCTGTAGATCTTTACCAGAACCTAGTATTGTTGTGTCGTCTGCGAATAGTATAAATTTTAATTTTGTGGTTACATTACAAAGGTCATTTATATATAACAGAAACAGTTTAGGCCCTAAAACAGAGCCCTGTGGGACTCCACACAATATAATTCTACATCCAGATGTATGCTCACCCACCTGTACATACTGCTGTCTATTGTTAAGATATGATTCTACCCACTTTAGTGTGACCCCTCTAATCCCATATTTATATAGTTTTTTAATAGTATTTTGTGATTGATAGTATTGAATGCTTTCTGGAGATCTATGAAAATACCTATGGAATGCATCTTGTTGTCAGTTTGATTAGTTACTTCCTCGATAATCAATCAATCAATTTTTTTATATAGCGCCAAATCACAACAAACAGTTGCCCCAAGGCGCTTTATATTGTAAGGCAAGGCCATACAATAATTATGTAAAACCCCAACGGTCAAAACGACCCCCTGTGAGCAAGCACTTGGCTACAGTGGGAAGGAAAAACTCCCTTTTAACAGGAAGAAACCTCCAGCAGAACCAGGCTCAGGGAGGGGCAGTCTTCTGCTGGGACTGGTTGGGGCTGAGGGAGAGAACCAGGAAAAAGACATGCTGTGGAGGGGAGCAGAGATCGATCAATCAATCAATCAATCAATTTTTTTATATAGCGCCAAATCACAACAAACAGTTGCCCCAAGGCGCTTTATATTGTAAGGCAAGGCCATACAATAATTATGTAAAACCCCAACGGTCAAAATGACCCCCTGTGAGCAAGCACTTGGCTACAGTGGGAAGGAAAAACTCCCTTTTAACAGGAAGAAACCTCCAGCAGAACCAGGCTCAGGGAGGGGCAGTCTTCTGCTGGGACTGGTTGGGGCTGAGGGAGAGAACCAGGAAAAAGACATGCTGTGGAGGGGAGCAGAGATCAATCACTAATGATTAAATGCAGAGTGGTGAATACAGAGCAAAAAGAGAAAGAAACAGTGCATCATGGGAACCCCCCAGCAGTCTACGTCTATAGCAGCATAACTAAGGGATGGTTCAGGGTCACCTGATCCAGCCCTAACTATAAGCTTTAGCAAAAAGGAAAGTTTTAAGTCTAATCTTAAAAGTAGAGAGGGTGTCTGTCTCCCTGATCTGAATTGGGAGCTGGTTCCACAGGAGAGGAGCCTGAAAGCTGAAGGCTCTGCCTCCCATTCTACTCTTACAAACCCTAGGAACTACAAGTAAGCCTGCAGTCTGACAGCGAAGCGCTCTATTGGGGTGATATGGTACTACGAGGTCCCTAAGATAAGATGGGACCTGATTATTCAAAACCTTATAAGTAAGAAGAAGAATTTTAAATTCTATTCTAGAATTAACAGGAAGCCAATGAAGAGAGGGCAATATGGGTCAGATATGCTCTCTCCTTCTAGTCCCCGTCAGTACTCTAGCTGCAGCATTTTGAATTAACTGAAGGCTTTTTAGGGAACTTTTAGGACAACCTGATAATAATGAATTACAATAGTCCAGCCTAGAGGAAATAAATGCATGAATTAGTTTTTCAGCATCACTCTGAGACAAGACCTTTCTGATTTTAGAGATATTGCGTAAATGCAAAAAAGCAGTCCTACATATTTGTTTAATATATGCTTTGAATGACATATCCTGATCAAAAATGACTCCAAGATTTCTCACAGTATTACTAGAGGTCAGGGTAATGCCATCCAGAGTAAGGATCTGGTTAGACACCATGTTTCTAAGATTTGTGGGGCCAAGTACAATAACTTCAGTTTTATCTGAGTTTAAAAGCAGGAAATTAGAGGTCATCCATGTCTTTATGTCTGTAAGACAATCCTGCAGTTTAGCTAATTGGTGTGTGTCCTCTGGCTTCATGGATAGATAAAGCTGGGTATCATCTGCGTAACAATGAAAATTTAAGCAATACCGTCTAATAATACTGCCTAAGGGAAGCATGTATAAAGTGAATAAAATTGGTCCTAGCACAGAACCTTGTGGAACTCCATAATTAACTTTAGTCTGTGAAGAAGATTACCCATTTACATGAACAAATTGTAATCTATTAGACAAATATGATTCAAACCACCGCAGCGCAGTGCCTTTAATACCTATGGCATGCTCTAATCTTTGTAATAAAATTTTATGGTCAACAGTATCAAAAGCAGCACTGAGGTCTAACAGAACAAGCACAGAGATGAGTCCACTGTCCGAGGCCATAAGAAGATCATTTGTAACCTTCACTAATGCTGTTTCTGTACTATGATGAATTCTAAAACCTGACTGAAACTCTTCAAATAGACCATTCCTCTGCAGATGATCAGTTAGCTGTTTTACAACTACCCTTTCAAGAATTTTTGAGAGAAAAGGAAGGTTGGAGATTGGCCTATAATTAGCTAAGATAGCTGGGTCAAGTGATGGCTTTTTAAGTAATGGTTTAATTACTGCCACCTTAAAAGCCTGTGGTACATAGCCAACTAACAAAGATAGATTGATCATATTTAAGATCGAAGCATTAAATAATGGTAGGGCTTCCTTGAGCAGCCTGGTAGGAATGGGGTCTAATAAACATGTTGATGGTTTGGATGAAGTAACTAATGAAAATAACTCAGACAGAACAATCGGAGAGAAAGAGTCTAACCAAATACCGGCATCACTGAAAGCAGCCAAAGATAACGATACGTCTTTGGGATGGTTATGAGTAATTTTTTCTCTAATAGTTAAAATTTTGTTAGCAAAGAAAGTCATGAAGTCATTACTAGTTAAAGTTAATGGAATACTGAGCTCAATAGAGCTCTGACTCTTTGTCAGCCTGGCTACAGTGCTGAAAAGAAACCTGGGATTGTTCTTATTTTCTTCAATTAGTGATGAGTAGAAAGATGTCCTAGCTTTACGGAGGGCTTTTTTATAGAGCAACAGACTCTTTTTCCAGGCTAAGTGAAGATCTTCTAAATTAGTGAGACGCCATTTCCTCTCCAACTTACGGGTTATCTGCTTTAAGCTACGAGTTTGTGAGTTATACCACAGAGTCAGGCACTTCTGATTTAAAGCTCTCTTTTTTAGAGGAGCTACAGCATCCAAAGTTGTCTTCAATGAGGATGTAAAACTATTGATGAGATACTCTATCTCACTTACAGAGTTTAGGTAGCTACTCTGCACTGTGTTGGTATATGGCATTAGAGAACATAAAGAAGGAATCATATCCTTAAACCTAGTTACAGCGCTTTCTGAAAGACTTCTAGTGTAATGAAACTTATTCCCCACTACTGGGTAGTCCATCAGAGTAAATGTAAATGTTATTAAGAAATGATCAGACAGAAGGGAGTTTTCAGGGAATACTGTTAAGTCTTCTATTTCCATACCATAAGTCAGAACAAGATCTAAGATATGATTAAAGTGGTGGGTGGACTCATTTACTTTTTGAGCAAAGCCAATAGAGTCTAATAATAGATTAAATGCAGTGTTGAGGCTGTCATTCTCAGCATCTGTGTGGATGTTAAAATCGCCCACTATAATTATCTTATCTGAGCTAAGCACTAAGTCAGACAAAAGGTCTGAAAATTCACAGAGAAACTCACAGTAACGACCAGGTGGACGATAGATAATAACAAATAAAACTGGTTTTTGGGACTTCCAATTTGGATGGACAAGACTAAGAGTCAAGCTTTCAAATGAATTATAGCTCTGTCTGGGTTTTTGATTAATTAATAAGCTGGAATGGAAGATTGCTGCTAATCCTCCGCCCCGGCCCGTGCTACGAGCATTCTGACAGTTAGTGTGACTCGGGGGTGTTGACTCATTTAAACTAACATATTCATCCTGCTGTAACCAGGTTTCTGTAAGGCAGAATGAATCAATATGTTGATCAATTATTATATCATTTACCAACAGGGACTTAGAAGAGAGAGACCTAATGTTTAATAGACCACATTTAACTGTTTTAGTCTGTGGTGCAGTTGAAGGTGCTATATTATTTTTTCTTTTTGAATTTTTATGCTTAAATAGATTTTTGCTGGTTATTGGTAGTCTGGGAGCAGGCACCGTCTCTACGGGGATGGGGTAATGAGGGGATGGCAGGGGGAGAGAAGCTGCAGAGAGGTGTGTAAGACTACAACTCTGCTTCCTGGTCCCAAGCCTGGATAGTCACGGTTTGGAGGATTTAAGAAAATTGGCCAGATTTCTAGAAATGAGAGCTGCTCCATCCAAAGTGGGATGGATGCCGTCTCTCCTAACAAGACCAGGTTTTCCCCAGAAGCTTTGCCAATTATCTATTTAATCACTAATGATTAAATGCAGAGTGGTGCATACAGAGCAAAAAGAGAAAGAAACAGTGCATCATGGGAACCCCCCAGCAGTCTACGTCTACAGCAGCATAATTAAGGGATGGTTCAGGGTCACCTGATCCAGCCCTAACTATAAGCTTTAGCAAAAAGGAAAGTTTTAAGCCTAATCTTAAAAGTAGAGAGGGTGTCTGTCTCCCTGATCTGAATTGGGAGCTGGTTCCACAGGAGAGAAGCCTGAAAGCTGAAGGCTCTGCCTCCCATTCTACTCTTACAAACCCTAGGAACTACAAGTAAGCCTGCAGTCTGAGAGCGAAGCGCTCTATTGGGGTGATATGGTACTACAAGGTCCCTAAGATAAGATGGGACCTGATTATTCAAAACCTTATAAGTAAGAAGAAGAATTTTAAATTCTATTCTAGAATTAACAGGAAGCCAATGAAGAGAGGCCAATATGGGTGAGATATGCTCTCTCCTTCTAGTCCCCGTCAGTACTCTAGCTGTGGCTGTGCTCTTATTGGTCTCTTATAAGACCAATAAGAGGAAGTGAGGTTGACATGTTTTTACGGAAGCCATATTGACTATCGGTGATTAAGTTATTCTTGTTTATGAAACTGTCTAGTCGAGCAACAAAGATTTTTTCTAAGATTTTTGATAGTTGTGGAAGTATTGATACAGGACGATAATTTGTAAATTGCTGACTGTCACCACATTTATGAATTGGAGTGACCTTGGCAATTTTCATGAGGTCTGGGAATACACCAGTTCTTAAAGATAAGTTAAAAATATAAGATAATGGGGTAGCAATCTGATTTACTACTTTTTTAATTACTATCATGTCAAGGTCATTCTAATCTGGAG
The DNA here is from genome assembly GCF_902500255.1 of Thalassophryne amazonica. Lineage (NCBI taxonomy): Eukaryota > Metazoa > Chordata > Actinopteri > Batrachoidiformes > Batrachoididae > Thalassophryne > Thalassophryne amazonica. The sequence goes on from NW_022986571.1 coordinate 6,205, forward strand.
ATGTTTTATTTTGACTTCCGTTTACAATTCTAATTATTTCATTTTCATTTGTTGGCGTAAGAAATAGAGATTTTACATTATTTATGACGTTGTTTGCGACATCGCTGTTGTCCATTGTGTCCATTTTTGCAGCCAACTGAGGTCCAATGTCGACAAAGAAGTCATTAAAAGCATTTACAAAATTGGTTGTTTTTTTCTTGATTTATAATCATATGATCTGGAAAAATGACAGATTTTAGTTTTCTATTCATTGCATGGTTTAAAGTATTCCATAATCCTTTCATATTATTTTTATTTTTATCAATCAAACCTCTATAATAATCTTTCTGACAACTCCTTAATATTTTAGTTAATTTATTTTTATACATCTTATACTTAGTCTCTGCTTCTCTCATTCTTTTCCTTAAAAATTTCCTGTACAATTGATTTTTTTTCTTACACGCATTTAATAAACCCTTTGTCAACCATGGACTCTCTTTTGTTTTCAGATCATATTTATGTTCAGTTGCAGGGCAACATTTATCATACAAGTGCTTGAATGTGTTAATAAAGTGTACATATGCTTTATTAGCATCATTTTCTTCCATTACATTTTCCCATTTTAATTCAGACAAACTTTGCTGTAAAGCTATAATAGATTGTTCTGATCTTATTCTTACCTTTCTTAACAATTCCTTTTTTTTTTTTTTGTTTCTATGTTCAGTTCTTTTTTATGTGAAAATATGAAGATTGGCAAGTGGTCACTGATGTCTTTAACTAAAATACCACTTGTTATGTTGTTACATAAGGCATTTGTAAATATATTGTCGATTAGGGTAGCACATTGTGCAGTGATACGTGTTGGATGTGTAATTACAGGGTATAGAGATAAGCTGAACGTGGTATCTAAACATTTTCCTGTGGGTCTGTGTGTATTTGCTTTCAATAAATCAATATTATAATCCCCACATATATATATCTTTATGAATGTTATGTGTATATATTTTTTCCATATACGTATTCTGTAAATATTTCCATATCTGCACCCGGTGCTCTGTAAATACCTGAGATGAATATGTTTTTCCCTTTTCCCACCTTTTGTTCCACTGTAACACATTCAAACACTAGATCTACTTCCATTGTCATTTTATCAACCAACTGTGCCTCTAGATTTTTATGTACATAAAGTGCTACTCCTCCCCCAGTCTTGTAAGTTCTATTTTGAGTAAACATATAATAGTCATCAAGTTCAAAGTTTTCAATTTTCTTTTCTTTTATCCATGTTTCTGAGAGTGCAATTACTTTAAATTTTATTCTAAGCGTATTTAAATACTCTTTGATTTGCTCGAAGTTTGCATACAAACTCCTACAATTTAGGTGGATAATAGACATGCATTTTGATTTGTCAAGTTTAATCAGGCCATCATCATGATAATACTTACACTTGTAATCAATATCTTTATAGTGATGTAAATCCGGATCTACTTCATTTAAAGTGTTAACTATTTTGTATTCGTCAACTGAAAATGTCTCCAGTTCTGATCTTTGGTCATTTTCACCCTCATTATCTGATGAGGATGAATCAGTAGATAGAGTGTCTGTCATAATAGTTCATTTTTGCATCACATTACCTGAAAATGATGTGTACTTTTCCAGTTCATTTACTTCTTTGATCCAGATGACTTTAGCCTGTTCAGGAGTCCCATTAAGCTTTATGAACACCCTGCAGTTGGATGTCCACGTTGCCTGGATCTTATTGTCTCTTCTCAGTTGTCGAGCTAGCTTTGCAATGTCCGCATTTTTTTTCGTCAAGTGCTCATTAATGTAAACATTAGTTCCCTTCAAGTTTCGTCCTTGCCTTAGCAGAGCTTGTTTTTGCTTCCTGTTCACAAATCTCAAAATGACGGCTGGCCTGAGCTGCCTGTCCCTGCGGTGCAGCAGGTGACAAGCCTCGATGTCTCTGCTATCCACAGAAATCCCTTTGCTTTCCATTAAAATGGACCACCTGCTGCTCCACAGAATCCAAGTCGTTTGGTTCTCCATCTGACCCCACAGCCCTTGCCTAGGTGCGCGGTCGTACATCCAATCCAGTTATAATCACGTCATTCATTCGAGTGTATTGTTCCAGGTCCGCCAGTCGGTTTTCCAACAGAATCATTTTTTTGTCCTTTTCTTCATTTTGTTTCTTTAGTTCTTTGATTTCAAGTATAAGGTCCAATAGAGTCTGTTGTTGGGTGGAGATTTTCCCTACCTCCGAAGTAAGCGAATTCAGCACCTTCTTTATCTCCTCCAGTTCCTCCTCCATCACAGCACTGCCTTTCTTTGGCCCCATAGCCGCTCATAAATGTGCCAGATGATCTGAGCTCAGCGTCCGTCTTTCGCTGTGTTGTTAGTAGCTCGGCTAATGCCTTGCTAGCCAACTAGATGGTAGAAAGTAGTGAGGGCTCCGTTAGCCGATAGCTCAGTTAGCTCACCATCTTGTCGATATGAGCAGTGGGCAGCTAAAAGTTTGCCTTCTCCCACGAGGCGAGTTGCAGGATGCACAGGAGGGGATAGTCCACCAAGTTCAAGCAAGAGACGAACTTTTCGTATAGTCTTTTCCTTTCTTGTTTAAAACAATATTGTGGCGCTCTTAATTCATAATGTGAAGTAAAACAGAGCATGCCATGTAAAAGAAACAGTTTTATTTTTGCTTAATAAACTGTACTATGTGGTCAAGACTATTTATATTTAGTTTCTTTTGTCTGTATTAGCATATTTGATATTGGAGTAATCCAGAAGTAATTGAAAATAATCAAATTACATTACTTTAATATTATGGTACTTGGATTACGTTACTGATTCCATTTTTCAACAGGTAACTAGTAACTGTATCGGAATACATTTTTTAAAGTAACCCTCCCAACCCTATATATATGTATATATATATATATATATATATATATATATATATATATATATATATATATATATATATATATAAAGTACATATGCATATATATAAACATGATTGGGATTGAAAAAGAGATAGGAGCATCTTCTTTACAATATGTGAAGTGGAGTTTAGATGTGATAAGGTGACATTAGTGCAGGGATTTGTAAACGAGTTGTTATTGCACGTGATTTGTGGACATATTATTGCATGTGGTTATTTCACAGTGTTATTGTACAGCCTGACAGCAGCAAGAAGGAACGACCTGTGGTATCGTTCCTTCTTGCACTGAGGGTGCCTCAGTCTGTCACTGAACGAGCTGCTCAGCTCCATTACAGTCTGGTGCAGAGGGTGAGAGGAGTTGTTCATGATGGATTTGAACTTGGCTAACACCCTCCTCTCAGCCACCTCCTCCAGAGAGTCCAGAGGACAGCCCAGGACAGAGCTGGACTTTGTGACCAGCTTGTTCAGTCTCTTTCTCTCCCACTCTGTGCTGCCCGGGGCCCAACAGATGACAGCATAGAGGAGAGCAGAGGCTACAACAGAGTTGTAGAAGGTCTGTAGAGGCCTGCTCATGCCAAAGGATCTCAGTCTCCTCAGGAGGTGGAGGCGACTCTGGCCTTTCTTGTACAGGGCGTCAGTGTTGTGAGTCCAGTCCAGTTTGCTGTTGAGGTGAACACCCAGGTATTTGAAACTCAATGTAGTACTGTGTACAGGATTACTATAAGGTAATCTATGTTGTGATTTTTAGATTTTATTTGTTTGTGTACTACTGTTTTATGTAGTTTTTGTTTTATTTTTTAATTACATTATAATTTTATTTTATTCATTGTTTTGATATATAAGATATATAAGATATATAATAAAAACAGAAATGTTAAATTTCTGAAAGGTCTTGTAGCACCCTCAGGGATTCAGTATAGGCATGAGGTGGTTAAAAACAGGGTTTATTGTCTTCACAACCTCTGGCAACCCATGAGAACTGGTCACAAAAAGAAATACATCAAAATAAATATTAAATCATGCATTGTCCATCAATTAAATACAATTCAACAAAAACAAATTTGGACAAACCTCACGAACTGATAAATGGGATAAATGTTCTGCTCAGTTCGGCTCACTCTGTACCACGGCTTCGGCTTCTTGTCGTCAGTCTGTACCACCTCGTGTCTGTGGTTGTCAATGATGACAAGCGGTAAGTTCCAGGTCTGGCTCTGTAAAGTTCAGCAGTCTTTGGCCAAAGCCCATTCAGCGCCCGAGCGGATCTGCTGGTTCTTGCACCAGCTGTACCGGCATCAGTAAAATTAGACAAAATTAAAAAAATAATAAAAAATTGATGCGGGCCGACTTTGGCATGTTACTAATAAACAAATGTTTTTATGGGGCCTTACTTTTCTCCCACAGATGACTGAAATTGTGTACATTTATATTTATATTTGCATTTACGAGAGGTGACTGAAAGGTTTTGAGCCTGATCCAGAAAATGTCAGGTGTTCTGTGTGCGGATGGTTGTATGTTTGTGGCCGTCACCACAATTCTGTTTTGGTTGTTCTCAAACGGATCAAGACTCTGGTGTCCTAGATTAGGGTATGGATGCTCACTAACTAGACAACAGACTGTTGTTGTCACGGCTTGTTCATGTGTGGTTGTTTGTCCTGGTATGTTGTGTTGTTGGGGTCCCATCTCCTTGGTGTCTCACATTTTTCACAACTTCACAGTTATTACTGTCACCACTTGTCTTTTGTTCTTGTCTGTCTTCATGTTGTTTTGGTGATCAGCCCTTCCTGATAGACGTTATCTGTTAGCTTTAAATAAAATTATCACACACACACACACACACACACACACACACACACACACACACACACACACACACACACACACACACACACACACACACACACACACACACACACACACACACACACACACACACACACGACATGCTATCTGTCTCACAAGAACAAATTGCATACATGTGTATATATGTATATAAATGGTTCTGCCAGTTTGGCATTTACCATCACCATGTATGCAGACAGGTGAGGGAAAAAAGAAAAAGTCAGGTGTCGTTCTCCATCTTTTGCATTCTGAGAAACCAACATTCCTCTTTAGAATGTGTGAAATTTGGACTCACTGGGTGCAATGGTGCAGATACAATATTTCAGTTAAGTGATTTGGGGTCAGATTGTGGACAAAGCTGGTGGGCGTGCTGTGGTACAGTATCTCACAAAGAAGGGAATGTCTCCAAAGGAGGACATGGTCATGACATTAGGGGAGGACAGTCGACACCCATCTTACGCTCCAGTTAAACTCTGGTCAACAGAATTCAAGAAGGACAGAAAGATCAGACATCAAAGATCAGGAAGACCCAGAACTACCACCCTGACCAATATGATCCAGAATATCCAAGATATGTTCCTCAATGACAGAAGAGTGAGTGTCACATACTCATTACTGCAGGTATTTCCCAAGAGACAGTTCATTTGGTCCTGACACAAGAACTGGGAATGATGAAACTTTCAGCATGATGGGTCCCAAAGCTTCTCACTGCCAGTCAGAAACTCAGGAGGATCCAGGTGTCCAGGGAGAATCTATGGCCTTTAGAGGCAGATCAGGATAAACTTCATGCGACGATTCGTGACCATGGATGAGACCTGAGTCCATCACTTTGAAATGGAGTCCAAACAACAGTCAAGGTGTGGAAACGTGGCAGAAAGCCAAGGCAGTCTCAGCTGCTGAAAAGGTCACGGTCTCTGTCTTCTGGGATACTGAGCACATCATAATGGTGGACTGTGTCCAGAAGGGACAGACCATCAATGGGGCCTATGATGCTTTCCTTTTGTGGAGTGCTCCAACGAGGTGTTCTGTTTCATCAGGACAAAGCTCCGGTCTACATGTTGGTCATCACTGTGGCTGCCGTTCCTGAATGTGGCTTCAAACTTGCTCTGCACCAACATTATTCCCCTGATTTGGCTCCTTCAGACTTCCATCTAATGATGTCGTATCAGCAGTGGATGACTTCCTTGAGCTCCAGGATAAGACCTTCTATGAGAACGATATTAAAGCGCCGCCACCACGCTGGAAAAAGTCTGTGGACCTTCATGAAAATATTATATTCATTCAGCTGTGAGATTGAGAGAGAGAGAGAGAGAGAGAGAGAGAGAGAGAGAGAGAGACTGTATCCACAACACTGCATGTTGTTTGCAGTTGATGTCCAACCCCACAAGGGGTCAGTGTTGGCTCGGTTTTGTTTCTTTGCAGCGCTGTTGGAGATCATAGCGCAGAAAAATGAAATAAAAAACCAACAATAACAACACACAAAATCAGTAACAATTTCACACCTTGTATTTCTATAGCAATCAGAGACATGCAAAATGCTTTACACAAAACAACAACAACAACAATAATAATTAATACATGAGCATAGATTACAGTTTTTCTTCTATTAGAAAAAATAGTTCCTGAAACTTGGGCCCTGTTTGGCCAAGCCACATGCACGCACACACGCACGCACGCACAACAAACCAATACACTCAAAATATCTTCGGTATCTTACAAAACAAGCATAACATCAAAATACACAAACTTTTCTAAAAACGTTACTTCAGCTTGCAAACTTTACGTAAACACAAAATATATTCATAGCACAAAAACACTGTTGCTGTATGTTCTTCACATGTTTCATTTGTAGCACGCTGCAAATATGAAAACAAATACAATACAGGAAGGAGACCTCTGAACTGAAATGATGTCAAATGCAGCTCTGCAGTTACTGTCTGAGCACCGTATCAAGGTCAAAGCGATGTCCTCTCTGGCCAAAGATCTCAGGGACTATCATCTTGAGTGGCAAATCCCGTCTCAGCGTGCCTGCACATTGGATCAGGGTTCTTCCACTGGCTGGATGAGAGTTATGCATATTGTTAAACCTTCCAACATCATGTTGAAAAGAAATGTTGAGGAGCGTAAGCTGGCATTTCTTCTGCCAGGAAGACTCAGATTTTAAGAGTCCTCTATGTTCAGTAATTGCTGTATCTCTACCAGGATGAAGCCGGCCCCCCTGTTAGTCCTCAGCTCACAATCAAAAAGGAATGTACACATCGTTTGAAGATGTCAGTTCTGACTCACCTTTCAGCTTTTTGCAGTTGCTGGTCTGAAATGCTGCCTCCTCCCCACCACCACCAGTCACTTGCTGTCTGACGCCAGGGTAGGCTTCACCCTGCTTCTTCTGATAGAATTAATCAAAATCAACATACCCCTTCATCGTCATGACTGGGACCTCCCCCAAAGACTATTCTAACTTTCTGTACAATATCACCATGGATTAAATCTTTAATTGTTTCTAGTTTCCTTGGTGAAGTTGAAGGGGAGAACTTGAAACCATGGTTGCTTGTTGAACTATTTTTGTACTAGATGCACCTGTTGGAAGCTCACGTTGTCTGATATGATAAACATGGAGTCCCCTGGTCACTGGGAATGTGCAACATCATGCAGGGCTTCAAAGAATCTGAGAATATGAGCTGTGTTGTAAAGCTGCGAGTGGAATGACACCATTCTGGCTAATTCCAGCACACATCGGGGGTCTGACAAATGTTTCAGGGGTGGGGGCTGTGGGGGGGGGGGGGGGGGATTGCTGCAGTGATGCTCAAACACAGGTACCTCTGTTCCATCAAACTGCACAAATCAGTCAGAGTTGCCACTGTCAAGTCCCCTCAAACCACCGCTCAGTTCAACTCAAATTATTTATACAGCACGAAATCATAAGTCAACCAAGGTGCTTCACATAGATCAGGTTTTTAACCACTAGATGGCAGCGGAACACAAAGATTTGCCCCCAGGCTTGTGGACAGCAGTTTATTGTATAACCTATATACATAAAGGGCTACATCTGTCTGTCTGTCTGTCAGTCCCAAACTATAATATGTAGCCCTAAAATATATATATATTCTGAATCATGACATGGGGAACAAACTGGTACCATTTTTAAAAAAAGTTGAACTGAAAATTACCCCCAAAATAGCCGGCTGTGGGTATGACCAGGCAGATTCAAATTTCGAGCCCTGTATATGTGTTGGCCATCTCTGTTTTTTAATCCCTTCCTTCAGCTACTTTATGTTCTCAACTGTTAAGCACCTGACTGTCCTGTACAACCCAGTTTGCCTTCCTATCTGAATACATTCATTTTATGTTTGTAAAATTGCAATGTAAAAACAGTGAACTACAGCTAGTATTCTATATTATTGCATAATAAAATGAAAGTTTGAGCCTCTGCTGCATGAACGATCACTACTTTGACCTTTTCCTCGTATCTTTGATGGTCGTCGGCCTCCAGAGATTAAATACAGTTTGCAGTCATACTCAGTTCAAGTGAATATGAGCAAATGTCTTTACCAAACAGCAAAAACACAGCTGAATGACACAACTGACAAAATGACATAACTGACAAAATGGAACACCTTGTTGGGAAAGTGTAAGTACACGGACCCACAACAGGGGGCGCAAATGAACGGACAATGGAATAGGTCAAATAACAACACTTTACTGTTGCGAACGTGCACAACAAACACAACAGATTACACAATAGATCAGAGGTCAAATTACAAGGTGTCGTGTGGGCAGGCTCGAAGATAGGAGACGCCTGTCCAAAGCAGAACCGGAACCACACGATTTCCTCCGCCACCAGACCCCGGGAATACTGGAGCCGCCAAGTCCCGAACTCCCAGGTGGCCACTGCCTCCGCGTGTTGGACCTGGTACTGCTGGCGAGGAACAAAAACACAATTAAACGTGGGTGCGTCTGCACCCAGCAATCTGCACGGCAGGGAAGCTACCTCCACCTCTTGTTGGAGAAAAAGTCTGTTATCACTCACAAAAATCACAAAAAGGGCTTTCTATCAAGCAGTCAGGCTGAGGATATTACCTTTCAGGTAGAACGATATCTCGGCAAAGAGGTGGAGATGACGTCTTGCTGATATACCGATGCAGATCAGATGAGTGGTGACAGCTGTCACAGGTGATGAGTGTCAACTGTCACCCCGGCTGCTCCTGTGAGGCGGCAGCGCCCTCTGGTGCCTGGAGCCCACACTCCAGGCAGGGTGCCCTCTGGTGGTGGTGGGCCAGCAGTACCTCCTCTTCAGCGGCCCACACAACACACCTGTTCCAGTGCAAAGGTGTCGTGCACGCAACGGTGTCGTGTGAGCAGGAACACAGTGCGAGCAGCTGCACCACATCGTGCCGCTGATGTGGAGGAAAATAAAATAAAAACCAGCTGTATAATCAGTGAATATCACTGGGTTGATATAAATAATGCATACAAGGGGATGCAATACAGAACCCCGCTTGTCCCGCGGTGCGGGACACCACTCACGGCCCTCACGTCATGCCTGACACGCGTGTCCTGTCAGACAGACATGACATTCGATGCCTGCTGCATGTCCACATCAACTGATGGTCCGTTTCTCCAGCCCGTCACAAAAGCAATATATGTTTTTATGTATTTCCACGTGATGACAGCAAGCACACACACATGCGTGTGTCCGTCAAAACACAGGACGTGTTCTGCAACTGTGACATCCAGGATCAGAGATGCCTCAACAGCTGTTGGCAGCCAGCCAAGCCACGCCCCGTCCATTCAGCGCACAGACCAAGATGTCAGTCTGACATCTGATGAGAGGTGACTCGCCTGTGGGTGGGGGGCAAACCACACGCACACGTGTTGGGGGAGAGAACGGGGAGCAGCACGCAAAACACATGCACACATGTTGTGGGTGGAGCCGACACTCTGGCACGCCACATGTGCACTTGGGCAACTCCACAGTCGTGGGGCACTTAGACAAATTTCACATCCCTCTTGACATGTGATCATCTGCTTCTTCTGGCATTTTTACATAAAACAAACGCAATAACAATGTCTATAAACCCAGAGAATATATTCATGAGAGTTTTAGGCACAATAAACAAAGAGTTTTATGTTTTAAATAACTTGTCCGAAATTTGGTAGTTTTGGTTAAAATTTTAACCATAAGTTAAAACTGAATGCCTCTGGATGACTTGGGTGATACTGCCAGCATATCAGTATGGGGTCAAAAGAAATGAGCCTTTTTTTCTTTTCTGTGACCAGTTCTCCTTTGCCTGCAGAGGATAGAGCGGTTTCTTCTAGAACCAGCTTTTCTCTGTTTACGGAGGATAGAACTGCACATCTACTATAAAACATTTAACAGGTAGGTACTCAACTGATTTTAGATTTCATAAATGTTTGTAACTATTCAGCTTTGTTTACCATGTCTGCAAAAATATGTTAGCACTCTAAAAATTATCGGACCCAAGCTTATCGGAAGATAATTAGTCCGATGATGGATATCTGAAAAGCTACTGCGATAATGAAAACATTATCTTCAATGGTTAGCGGATTAGCGGAACTGTGCCCACCACTGCACATGCCCTGCTGGCCCACAGTAAAAACACAGGCTCTCGTCCCTACTGAAAAAACCTGCAGGACAGCGGTCTTGAAGACTTGGAGAGAGCCACATGAGGGTGACTGCCTGTTCCACTCTGCCAATGCCCACGCTGCAGCTCGGCGGGTAAGGTGAGTTATCATGAATGCTATCATTGTCAGTTCGGATGGAAACACTGCTGGGTGATAAAACATGCCCATTGTTGATAAAAAGTAATGTCGAGCCTTTTATCACCCACTAGGTGATAAAAGGCTTGACATCTCTGGAACGGAGAAACGCTCAGGTCATGACAGCTGATGACAAAAAACAGGTGCAGCTGTGGATGCCGGCAGGGCTACACTCTGTCCCGGAAGGGACTGGCTAGTAATAGCGGGAGCTGAGTTGGTAGAGGCCTGATTAGTCAGTTTGGCAAGAAGTTGCTCTGTCTGTGAACTCATGGATGACATGAATGAGTCTTGTCGCTTGGCAAAGCCACTGAATCCGGAGCTTAGAGCAGCTAGGCGGTCTTCTTGCTGTGCTAGCTGGTGGCTATGATGGTGTACCGCCAGCTGGACCGCATTTGAGTCCTCTGTGTCCATCGGTGGCAAGATTGTTCTATCAGGTTGAGTGGACAGAGCATCCCAGTCTCACAGCAAGTCGTGATTCAGCAGCAGAAAATATACATTAATTTATTGGTTCATGAATTTGTGACGAAAAGTGCCTCATTTTCTTCACGGTAGCACAAATTCATTCTAATTCATTCCGTGATGGCTGCATGAAATTAAAAGTGAAGTGGGGGGTTGGGTGGTTATGGTTATGGTGGGGGGAAGGAGTAAGATTAGGTTATAAGATAAGATAAGAAAAGCCTTTATTCATACCTCAATGGGGAAATTTCAGTGTCACATTGCAGCATAGAACAGTAGGAATAGACAGAAGGGCATGCAATAAACAAACAAGTATCTCTTAAAAAACAAGAACTAAAAAAGCACTGAGTGCCGGGTAAAGCTAAAGCTACCATTGTTCAGTTCAATGCTGCACTGCTGGGATGATATACACTGTCGGGATGTGAAAGTGATCAGATAAAGTGACTTCAGCGTGAAATGTACGATAAGCTACTCTGATATTTATAATATGGACAGGTTAAAATATAGTAGGTAAAGTGACTTGAGTTTGCACCATAAGTTAAATTATTGCACCTAATAAATACAGCAGGTAATGACATGATTATTGTCCTGGTTGCTATGGTTACCACAGTACTAGCATTGTTCATTGTACAGTCTGACAGCAGCCGGGAGAAACGATCTGTGGAATCTCTCCCTCACACAGCGAGGGTGGATGAGTCTGTCACTGAAACTGCTCTTCAGAGCAGACAGAACGTCCTGCAGGGGGTGACACTCATGGTCCAGCATAGATGTAAGTTTAGCCAGGACCCTCCTGTCCCCCACCTCCTGCACAGAGTCCAGAGGACAGCCCAGGACAGAGCAGGATTTCCTGATGATCTTATCCAGTCTTTTCCTGTCCCTCTCTGTGATGCTGCTGCTCCAGCAGACCACACTGTACAGGATGGCTGAAGCCACCACAGAGTCATAGAAGGTCCTCAGGAGTGGCCCCCTCACTCCAAAAGACCTCAGGCTCTGACCCTTCCTGTAAAGTGCATCTGTGTTGTGAGTCCAGTCCAGTTTGTTGTTCAGATGAACACCCAGGTACTTATATGAGTCCACTCTCTCAATGTCCCTTCCCTGGATGTTCACTGGGGGGAGTGTAGAGGGGCGGCGTCTGAAGTCCACCACCATCTCCTTGGTCTTCCCCACGTTTATGAGGAGGTGGTTCCTCTGACACCAGTCCACAAAGTCCTGCGTTAGTCCTCTGTACTCCATGTCATAGTCGTCCATAATGAGTCCTATGAGGGCGGAGTCATCGGAGAACTTCTGCAGGACACAGCTGTCCGTGTTGTGTCTGAAGTCTGCAGTGTAAAGAGTGAAGAGGAAGGGCGCGAGGACCGTCTCCTGGGGGGCCCCCACACTGCAGGTCAGGAGGTCAGACACGCAGTTCTTGGTCCTCACAAACTGGGGCCGGTTTGTGAGGTAGTCCAGGACCCACTCAGCCAGACCCTCGTCCACTCCTGCAATCACCAGCTTGTCCCTCAGGAGCTGCGGCTGGATGGTGTTGAAAGCGCTGGAGAAGTCAAAGAAAAAAATCCTCACAGCGCTGCCGGGCCTCTCCAGATGGGACAGCGAGTGGTGCAGCAGGGAGATGATGGCGTCCTCCACTCTGATGCTGGGCCGGTAAGCAAACTGCAGTGGGTCCATAGCAGAGCTCACCGTGGAGCGGAGGTGACATGGGACGAGGTGCTCTAGGGTCTTCATCAGGTGGGATGTAAGTGCCACTGGCCTGAAGCTGTTGAGGTCCTTGGCGTGGGTGTTTTGGGCACTGGGACCACACATGACATTTTACAGAGGTGTGGCACCGTCCTCAGCTTCAGGCTCAGGTTTGGAGCGGGTCGCTCCATGACCCCACACAGCTCATCTGCACAGGATTTGAGGAGCCTCGGGCTAATCTTGTCTGGGCCTGCTGCCTTTTTGCTCTTTATTCTAACCAGCTGACTCCTGACCTGATCTGCCGTGAAGAGTAGAGAGCAGGTGGGGGGAAGGTAGGGGTGGAGGAGGGGGAGGAGGTCTGGCTGCTGCCAGGATGTGTATTGGGAATGAAGCAGTCTGTGGTGGCGGTGTGAGCGGAGGTGTAAGGGGGGGGGATACTGGGCAGAGGCACAGAAGACAGAACAGGGGAAGGAGGAGGAGGAGGGGTTGAGTCGAACCTCAGGAAGTGCTTGTTGCGGTCGTTTGCCCATTGATGGTCACCTTCTGCCTGTTTGGGAGGGGGTTTGAACCCAGAGATGGTTTTCAAGTTGCTCCACACCCCACGGATGTTCTGGTGTTGGAACTGCTCCTCCAACTTCCTCTTGTAGGTGGTTTGAGCCTTGCAAATTTCCCTCCCCAGTTCTCTCTGTATATTCTTCAGGGCCTCTCGGTTCCTGACTTAAAGGCTCTCTTCTTCCCCTTCAGAAGAGTCTTTATATCAGGGTTAATCCATGGTTTGTTGTTTGAAAAACACTGTATTGTCTGAGTAGGTACGGTGATTTCAAAGCAAAAGTTGATGTAGTCCATGATGCATTCTGTCATGGCATTTATGTCCTCCTTGTGAGGGTCACAGAGTTCGGACCACGCAGTTGTGCTGAAACAGTCTCTAAGTGCCGCCTCACTCTCTGCAGACCACTTCTGTACAATCTGAGACTCAGCAGGCTGCCTTCGCACAAGGGGGATATATACTGGTGCCAAATGGATGAGATTGTGGTCTGATCTGCCCAGTGGGGGAAGGGGGGAAGAGGTGTATGCCTCCTTCACACTGGCAAAAAATAAGTCCAGTGTTTTATTGTCTCTGGTGGGACAGGTCACATACTGAGTGTGTGTGGGGAGGACAGAGGCAGGGTTGGAGTGGTTGAAGTCACCAGTGGTGAGGAACAGGGCCTGTGGGTGTCTTGACTGCAGATCACTGATGCAATTTAGCAGATGCTCACAAGCGATTTCAGGGTTCAGATGGGGTTACATACACAGCTATCATGATAACTTGTGAAAACTCCCGAGGCAGATGATATGGCCTAGTGCTAACAGCAAGAAGTTCGATGTGTTTGTTGCACATCAGCATCTTAACAGTACAGTGTTCTGCTTTGGACCATTTTTCACTCACAAACTGAAAGCCCTCCTCCTCTCCGCTTCCCACTCTCCTCCGTCCTGTCCAAGCGTAGCAGATGAAAGTTGTCGATGGCTACAGCAGAGTCTGGGATGGTCGGGGTGAGCCAGGTCTCCGTGAAAATTATCAGTGCACTGTCTCTGTATTCCCGCTGGTACCGTGTGAGCGCAGTCAGCTCATCACACTTTCCGGTAATAGATCTTACGTTACCGGTGATCACAGAGGGAAGTGCACGACGAGGGTGATGTTTCCTCTCTTGGATCCTGCATCCGACCTGACATCCACGATGAAAACTGCGTAATATGTCCGCGGGGATGTTGTTTTCTGAGCAGCTCCTCTCAGGGCGATCAGCTGTTCCTTTGTGTAGACAATAGGCACGCGGCACGCGGGGGGTATCCCAACACACATCGTGGCAAAAACAGGTAAAAATATCCATGAATTTGCAGAAAAATACTGTGTCAGTGTAGCCCTAGCCTTACAGTAAGTGTAAAAAACAAAACAAAACAAAAAAACGGCCAGTTGCCGGACGAAAAGTTAAAAAGTTGGAAAAAAGTGCGCAAATACGGAGCTGTGAAGTGACCCAGCTGCAACCACCCAGAAGCACCGGAACAAGAAAAAAAAAAAAGAAAAAAAAAATGGTTAAGGTTATGGTTAAGGCTAGGGTTGGGGTAGGAGAGGGTTAGTAATAGTGAGTGAAAATATGACTCATTTTGTCACGGGAGCACGAACAAAATGTGAGACTGGGCTGGACAGAGACATCTGGACACAAATGCAGGACTCAGACTCACAGCTCTGAATTTTAACATTGTTTACTGGTTGGAAAAGCAGGGTCCAGTACACAAAAAAACAGTCCAAGATCAGCAAACAACTCAGTAACATCAGGCGATAAGCAATGGTAGAAAAAACAGGCAGGTGGTCACAAAACACAACGTGGCAAGCAACACTAGAAAAACACATTAACTGAACTGGAAGCTATGGCATAAAGCACAAAAATCTGGCGGGGAACTAGCAAAACCAGTAAAGCTTATACACCCTGATGATGAGCTACACATTAGAAACAGGTGTGTGGAAAGCTCCAGAACAGGGTGTGGCCCAGACAATGTGCACCGCCCACCACCAAACACCAAGAGAGACAGACAAGAGAGATAGGGAGGTCAAAGCCCAAGTAGGAAAAACCCAGGAAGAGAAGTAACACACAGAAAAACCAAACCAAACTAAATTGAGCAGGACAAAAACAGAACAAGCACGATACACAAAGTCCAAATCATGACACTTAGTGGTTGGCTGTGACTTTTCTTTGCTAACAAAATTTTGACTATTAGAGAAAAAATTACTCATAACCATCCCAAAGATGTATCGTTATCTTTGGCTGCTTTCAGTGATGCCTGTATTTGGTTAGACTCTTTCTCTCCGATTGTTCTGTCTGAGTTATTTTCATTAGTTACTTCATCCAAACCATCAACATGTTTATTAGACCCCATTCCTGCCAGGCTGCTCAAGGAAGTCCTACCATTATTCAATGCTTCAATCTTAAATATGATCAATCTATCTTTGTTAGTTGGTTATGTACCACAGGCCTTTAAGGTGGCAGTAATCAAACCATTACTTAAAAAGCCATCACTTGACCCAGCTATCTTAGCTAATTATAGGCCAATCTCCAACCTTCCTTTTCTCTCAAAGATTCTTGAGAGGGTAGTTGTAAAACAGCTAACTGATCACCTGCAGAGGAATGGTCTATTTGAAGAGTTTCAGTCAGGTTTTAGAATTCATCATAGTACAGAAACAGCATTAGTGAAGGTTACAAATGATCTTCTTATGGCTTTGGACAGTGGACTTATCTCTGTGCTTGTTTTGTTGGACCTCAGTGCTGCTTTTGATACTGTTGACCATAAAATTTTATTACAGAGATTAGAGCATGTCATAGGTATTAAAGGCACTGCGCTGCGGTGGTTTGAATCATATTTGTCTAATAGATTACAGTTTGTTCATGTAAATGGGGAATCTTCTTCACAGACTAAAGTTAATTATGGAGTTCCACAAGGTTCTGTGCTAGGACCAATTTTATTCACTTTATACATGCTTCCCTTAGGCAGTATTATTAGACGGTATTGCTTAAATTTTCATTGTTACGCAGATGATACCCAGCTTTATCTATCCATGAAGCCAGAGGATACACACCAATTAGCTAAACTGCAGGATTGTCTTACAGACATAAAGACATGGATGACCTCTAATTTCCTGCTTTTAAACTCAGATAAAACTGAAGTTATTGTACTTGGCCCCACAAATCTTAGAAGCATGGTGTCTAACCAGATCGTTACTCTGGATGGCATTTCCCTGATCTCTAGTAATACTGTGAGAAATCTTGGAGTCATTTTTGATCAGGATATGTCATTCAAAGCGCATATTAAACAAATATGTAGGACTGCCTTTTTGCATTTACGCAATATCTCTAAAATCAGAAAGGTCTTGTCTCAGAGTGATGCTGAAAAATTAATTCATGCATTTATTTCCTCTAGGCTGGACTATTGTAATTCATTATTATCAGGTTGTCCTAAAAGTTCCCTAAAAAGCCTTCAGTTGGTTCAGAATGCTGCAGCTAGAGTACTGACGGGGACTAGCAGGAGAGAGCATATCTCACCCATATTGGCCTCTCTTCATTGGCTTCCTGTTAATTCTAGAATAGAATTTAAAATTCTTCTTCTTACTTATAAGGTTTTGAATAATCAGGTCCCATCTTATCTTAGGGACCTCGTAGTACCATATTACCCCATTAGAGCACTTCGCTCTCAGACTGCAGGCTTACTTGTAGTTCCTAGGGTTTGTAAGAGTAGAATGGGAGGCAGAGCCTTCAGCTTTCAGGCTCCTCTCCTGTGGAACCAGCTCCCAATTCAGATCAGGGAGACAGATACCCTCTCTACTTTTAAGATTAGGCTTAAAACTTTCCTTTTCGCTAAGGCTTATAGTTAGGGCTGGATCAGGTGACCCTGGACCATCCCTTGGTTATGCTGCTTTAGACGTAGACTGTGGGGGGGTTCCCATGATGCACTGTTTCTTTCTCTGTTTGCTCCGTATGCATCACTCTGCATTTAATCATTAGTGATCGATCTCTGCCCCCCTTCACAGCATGTCTTTTTCCTGGTTCTTTCCCTCAGCCCCAACCAGTCTCAGCAGAAGACTGCCCCTCCCTGAGCCTGGTTCTGCTGGAGGTTTCTTCCTGTTAAAAGGGAGTTTTTCCTTCCCACTGTACACAAGTGCTTGCTCATAGGGGGTCGTTTTGACCGTTGGGGTTTTTCATAATTATTGTATGGCCTTGCCTTACAATATAGAGCGCCTTGGGGCAACTGTTTGTTGTGATTTGGCGCTATATAAGAAAAAAAGTTGATTGAAAGTTGAGTTGATTGACTAATATGATGCAGGACCTTTGCTCACTAAAGTTTGGGTTACCTACCTGGAAAGTTGGCTAATATGTTGGAGAGAAAAAGTAAACATACTATGTACAAAAAAACAAGTAGAGGGAAAGTAAGATTGGGGGTATCAGAGATGGGTTCAAGTTGTTGTATTATGGTGTGGATGGGAGGAGAAACAGTGTTGGGGTAATTTTAAAGGAAAAGTATGTTAAGAGTATGGTGGAGGTAAAGTGAGTGTCTGACAGGGTGAAGGGGTGAAGTTGGAAATTGAAGGGGTGATGATGAATATCATCAGTGCATATACCCCACAGATAGGTTGTGAGATGAAGGAGAACAAAGATTTCTGGAGTTAGATGGAGAGTAAACCCAAGCACAAAAGAGTGATGATTGCAGCAAACTACAATGGGCATGTTGGCGAAGGGAACAGAAGTGACGAGGAAGTAATGGCAAGTCAAGGACAGGAGTGGATGAAAATGACTGTCATGAATACTTATTTTAAGAAGGAGGAGCACAGGGTGACATATAAGAGTGGAGGAAGGTGCACACAGGTGGACAACATTCTTTGTA
The DNA here is from genome assembly GCF_902500255.1 of Thalassophryne amazonica. Classification (NCBI taxonomy): domain Eukaryota; kingdom Metazoa; phylum Chordata; class Actinopteri; order Batrachoidiformes; family Batrachoididae; genus Thalassophryne; species Thalassophryne amazonica. Next base: position 24,272 of record NW_022986571.1, read on the forward strand.
GGAGATGTAGCCTAAAAGAAATTAGAGTCTGTAAGGTCATGGCAGGGAGGAGTGTAGCTACAAAGTATCAGGTGGTGGTTTGAAGGATGACATTAGTAGTGAAGAGGAGGCAGAGTAAGAGCTGAACCAAGGATCAGATGGCGGAAGCTGAAGAAGGAAGACTGATGTGTGAAATTCAGGGAGGAGATGAGACAGACATTGGATGGAGGTGAAGTGATTTGGGACAATTGGAAAAGCATGGCAGATGTGGTGAGTAAGATAGTTAGGAAGGTACTGGTGTGACATCTGGACAGTGAAAGGAAGACAAAGAGACTTGGTGGTGGAATGAAGAAGGAAAGCATAAGGAGGTTGATAAAAAGAATTGGGGTAGTCAGAGAGATGAAGAAAGGAGACAGGAGTACAGAGATCTGGTGTAAGGTGAAAAGAGAAGTGGCAAAAGCTAAGGAAAAGGTGTATAGCAAACTGTACAAGAAGTTAAACACTAAGGAAGGAGAAAAATTCTTGTATCAATTGGCCAGAAAAAGGGACCAAGCTGGAAAAGATGTGCAGCAGGTTAGGGTGGTAAAGATGCAGATGGTAACATGCTGACAATTGAATATCATGTCTTTAGAAGGTGGAGGGACTATTTTGAGAAGCTGATGAATGAAGAAAATAAGAGAGAGAGTGAGAGAGAGAGAGAGAGAGAGAGAGAGAGAGGGTGAGACATGGATGAATAAAGAAAAGGATGAATGAAAAAATAAGAGATAAGACTGGATGATGTGGAGAGAGTAAATTAGGAAGCACGAGAGATTAGTCAGAATGAAGTGAAGACAGCTATTCACTGATTCACAGTTGTGAATCTCGTGCCATCTTGTGGTCCATGACTCACGCGAAAGGACAGTTTCAGCAGAGTTCTGGTTCAGGACACAATGTAAATAAAACCTTATGAAGTATGGACAACAAGACTACATTGGCGCACAGCAGAAGTCCATCACAGGTACTAAACCTCCTCCAGGTTCTCCTCTCAACTTGGGAGAACGTGTCCTCATCACAATCACCCATGAACTCGCTGGATCAACACCATCCACATCCTCGCTTGCCATTGTTTACATGCACTGTGAGATGCCGGAACTCTGTTGGCGCCACAGTGCATTATGGGAAGTGCAGGGGGCCGCTAAGGTGATTATGGGAAACGTTAAAGTATTGAATGAAGAGGATGAAGAGTGGAAGGGCAGTTGGTCCAGATGACATTCCAGTAGAGGCATGGGAATGTTTAACGATAACTGCAGTAACTACAGAGTCATAAAGTTGTTCAATCACAGCATGAAATTATGTGAAAGAGTAGTAGAACCTCAGCTTAAAAAGGAGGTGAAGATCTGGGAGAAGCAATATGGTTTCACACCAAGAAAGAGCACTACAGATGCAATGTTTGCTCTGAAAACACTGATAGAGAAGTATAGGGAAGGCCAGAAGGAGTTACATTGTGTGTTTGTGGACTTAGAAAAAGCTTATGATAGGGTGCCAAGAGAAGAGCTTTGGTATTGTATGAGGAAGTCTGGAGTGGCAGAGAAGTATGTTAGGGTAGTGCAGTCGGAATGACAGACTCATTCAAGGTGGAGGTGGGATTACACCAAGGATCAGCTCTGAGTACTTTCTTTTTCACAGTGGCAATGGACAGATTGATGGACAAGATCAGACAGGAGTCTCCATGGACTATGTCTGCAGATGACATTGTGATCTGTAGTGAGAGTAGAAGGTTGAGATAAGCCTGGAGAGGTGGAGTATGCTTTGGATAGAAGGGGAATGAAAATTGGTAGGAGCAAGACTAAGTACATGTGTGAATGAGAGGGAGCCCGATGGAATAGTGCAGTTACAAGGAGCAGAAATGGATAAAGTAGATGAGTTAAAAATACTTGGGGTCAGCTGTCCAAAATAATGGAGAGTATGGTAGAGAGGTGAAGAAGAGAGTGCAGGCAAGATGGAGTGGGTAGAGAAAGGTGGCAGGAGTGATTTCTGACTGAAGAATATCTGCAAGAGCGAAAGTCTACAAGACAGTAGTGAAACCAGCTATGTTGTATAGCTTATAGATGGTGGCACTAACAAAAAGACAGGAGACAGAGCTGGAGGTGCTGCAATTTTCTTTGTGGTGAGGATGGACAGGATAGGAATGAACATATCAGAGGGACAGCTCAGGTGGGATGTTTTGGAGCCAAGATCAGAGAGGTGAGATTGAGATGGTTTGGACATGTGCAGAGTAGGGACTCAGGGTATATAGAGAGAAGGATGCTGAGGATGGAGCCACCAGGTAGGAGGAGAAAAGGGAGGCCAAAGAGGAGTTTTATGGATGTGGTGAGGGAGGACATGCAGGTGGTTGGTGTGACAGAGTAAGATGGACCACATCTGCTGTGGTGACCCCATAATGGGAGAAGCTGTAAGAAGAAGACTTTCAGAGAGAGCAAGAGACAGAAACAGAGACAGAGCGAGGGATGATGTTTTCTTGGTTAAGCATTAGGCTTTAGACCAGATGATCTTCAGTTCAAAACGCATTCTGACCGGAAAATCATAGCCCTTGGGCAGGGTCCTTAATCCCCCAGTGTGTAGTGAGCGCCTTGCATGGCAGCACCCTGACATCAGTGTGTGAGTGTGTCTTTGTGAATGGGTGAATGTGAGGCATAATTGTAAAGTGCTTTGAGCATTTGGGAGTCAAGTTAGAACGATAGAGTCCAGTTGGAATTAATAAAGTCAAAGCAAAACACCGTTTAAATCAAATGACACCTCTTTCTAAATGAAATGTTTAGAAAGAGTCCAAATGAACAAACTGCAATCAATCAAAATGTTCTTTTCCTCCCAAAATGAGACGTCCTGCACTTAACATGTCTGAAAGGAAATGCTTTTGTTTGTGTTTATTTCTATTTTTTCCAGAGATCAAGGATCCAGTGACCAATTTAATATTTATTTACTTTAAGAAAATGTTGCTGACATAGAAAACCTGTACGAGGTCTATTAGAAAAGAAACCGACCTTTTTATTTTTTCAAAAACTATATGGATTTGAATCACATGTGATTGCGTCAGACAAGCTTGAACCCTCGTGCGCATGCGTGAGTTTTTCCACGCCTGTCGGTTGCGTCATTCGCCTGTGAGCAGGCTTTGAGTGAGGAGTGGTCCACCCCCTCGGCGGATTTTCATTGTCAGGAAATGGCGGAATGATTTGGGCTTTTTTTCCATCAGAATTTTTTCAGAAACTGTTAGAGACTGGCAGCTGGAAACCATTAGAAAAATTTATCTGGCTTTCGGTGAAAATTTTACGGGCTTCACA